>NC_081553.1:74500935-74800935 GCF_963082655.1 Stomoxys calcitrans | reverse complement strand
ACTTCGTGCGCCAGAGTACTTAGACGTGATTGTTTCTGCACGAACAGCGTCTTCGTGCCAAAGTTCTTGCTTCTCCAAGGGGAAGTAGTAGTTGGTAGTAGTAGTTGGTCGTTTGTGAAAAGAGTGAAGGGCAACTCGTCGGCTATCCCGACTAACATTACAGACGTCCAGACGTCCAGATATTCACTGACCCGTTTGACAAGGCTAACCTGCTGGCTAACATGTTTGCGGGAAATTCTTCCCTGCCACAAAGCGTTATTGAAGACGTATCTTGTTCCAGGCCTCTGATGTATTTTTGAATGCGTGGAGTCAAAAGGGTTCTTGCAGATCTCCCCGGGCCCTGATGGCATATCGTGACTTGTTTTATGAAAGTGTTCTTCGACGCTCTCTGGTCCTTTACGCAATCTTTTCAACCTTGTTTACACTGCAGGTGTTTTCCTGGCGCGTTGGAAGATTGCGAACGTGCAGCCTATCCCCAAGTAGTGTGAGGCAACGAACCCTGCGAATTACCGACCAATAGCTTTATGCTCCGTGCTTTCCAAGGTTATGCAGAGCATGGCTAATCACCATCTTCGACTTAGAGTCCAATAGTCTTCTTAGCGACCGACAATATGGGTTCCGCAGAAATCGCTCCACGGGTGACATGATGGCATTCCTGTCTGAACATTGGTGTCGTTCTGGATCTGGTTATCTCCAAGGCATTCGTTAGGGTGTGGCATGGTTCACTCCTTTCAGAGCTTTTCGCTTTTGATGTCGGAAGTAACTTCGTTCGATTAATTTCGAGATTTCTGAGAGATCGCACTTAAGATTTGTAATAGATGGGTTTTCATCTGACGAATATACATTGACCGCAGGAGTACCACAAGGCTCTATTCTTTCTTCCTCTCACAGGGTGTGATTTCGAGTCTGATCTACTCGTTCGCGGATGACAGCAACCTATGTCATTCATTTTCATTCGACCATAGGCCGAGAATGAAGACAGGAGCTGGATTATGGACATAACCCTCAGCCAGGATTTGCTGGCCATTTCTGAATGGGGTCGAATGAGTGGATTTTAATGCAAGTAATACGCAGTGCTGTTTGTTGTTCTACAAACGACTCACTGACACTTTACAATCATCATATCTATCGACGTTGTAGATATCAGTCAGTCAGGGGCTCTTGATGTTCTGAACATGAAAATGTAATGTGATGCCCGTTGCTCAAAATATGTGGTCGAAGTGTCGGAGGAAGCATTCAAGTGCTTGGGTTTTCTTATGCGGTGTAAGAAATATTTCACTCTCTTTGATTTTGTTAATATCTACACTACGTACACCAGGCCGAAGATGAAATAAAAATCGCATATATGCGCGGAGCTCCATAATTATCCCTAGAGCTGCTGGACCGTGTTCAGAGGCGGGCGTTAGTGCTGATTTGGGATGGTTGGGTATCCAACTCTATTGTGTCCCTTTAATATTGTCGAAATGTGCGTTGTGTGGTGCTGTTCTATCGATTCTTCCACAGTGGGTGTTGTTCGGAAATCAGTCTTCTGATTCCTGAATTTGTTTGTCAGAAATACAAGATTTTCTAGAAGCGCATACCAGTTTGTAACCGATTGGCCAGCTGATCGGACCATGCACTACCAAGAGAATTATTTTTTTGTTTTTTTTTTGTAAGGACGGTTCGTAGGTGGAATCCACTTCTGGCTGATGTCTTTCCCGCTCTTACGACATCCAGAAATTCAAAACAAATGTCAATAAACAGTACACCCTCTTTCCCCCCTCCGATTCTTAACTATCCTCTTCAACGCAATGCACTGCATATATAGGGGACAACAATAGGCTGGCCAATGAGGACCACAACTACTAGGTCACTGGTGACCATTTTAGATATCCGCCCCATACATATTAAGAATGAGGCAGCTACTGCAGCTATAAGACCTAAGGCCATAGGAAAATGGCTTATAGGTGTAGGTCATATCATCGCGGGATAATCGAAGCGACGATTGTAAACCGAATGGAATCAAATAGGCTTTGAAGAAGAAAAGTGCGAGGCACTGCTGTCAGCAACACAGTCTTCCCTAGATGGAACTGCCATTTGGAGATTCGTGCTACATTGAGGACCCAAGGACGGAGATCTGTTTCCGACTGTATAAGCACAATACGGTCTCGGTCTGTTATGAGGGTGGGCGGCTCCTGCATATGGTCCCGTATGTCGATATCAGATACGTGCTCTACTCACAAATATCACTCATTTGTGGTCCAAATAGGCAAATTGCAAATTTTGCTCATGAACATTTCATTTAGAAACAGGGGCAAACTTCTTACATATCAATTAGTGCAGTCCGATTTTAGTTAAGGCTCAAGGCCTCCTTTTTATAGCCGAGTCCGAACGGCGTGCCATAGAGCGACACCTCACAAATGTTCGCAGCATCAGGAGGGGAAAACCACCGCTGAAAATTTTTTCTGACAATCTCGCTAGGATTAGAACCCAGGCGTTCAGCGTCATAGGCGGACATGCTAACCTCTGCGCTACAGTGGCCTCCAAATTGGAATATTCGGTAAATATGTACGGTTTTGGGGATATTTAGCTTTTGGATCTGCCACCTAGAAACTTGGCCCCGATAAAATTATGGGCATCGTGCTCTAATTTTAAATAACATTTGTTTGAGCCCCACATTGCCAAGGTCAGCAATGGTCGGCACCAACCAGTTTACTGTCCGTAATGATGTTAACACTCGACGTCCTTGCGTTAGCATCACACCACCTCACGCATACCGTGATCGGCCGGATCTCCCCCAGGCTATCTCTCTTTCGTTGGAGAAAATTACTTTAAAATTTTTTCTTTAGAAAAAAAGTTTATTTATGTAGAATCTGTCACAAATCTGGCCAAGGTCTAATGTTACTGCATTATTGACCGATCTTTGATAAAGATTTAAAGCTCATAAGGCGGTGCAGTAGTTCCCCTTATTGATATGGTTACAGAAGAAAGATTTTAATTTAAAGTTTTCTTGGTATCTTATGTTCGATCAGAACTTAAATCGTTTGTTATTCTTGTTGTCTTTTGAATTCATTGAATGTAATACATAAATCACCCTTACATCATCTTATCCTGAAATGCTACTGGAAGGGTTTTAAATAGTGTTTGGTTAGTTATAAAGTAGGTCTTATGCAAGATGTCAACAAGAAATGTTAACCCTTACAGAATTTCGAAGTGAAATCAATAAATTTAGTTTTAATTAAACACTACTCTATTATTCAAATGTTTAAATTGGTTTAATTACAAATAATTATTAATTACTTGCTAAATTTAGGCTATGACAACTTATTGTCCTTCAACAGAATTAATTACAAATAAATAATACATTGACAATACCAGTATTGTGTCAACGAGTATCAACAGAGTGAGTACTTCTTTAACAAAAATGGTTCTAAGCCCATTTTCCCTTTATTGTTGTCTAAGGCACTTACCTTTGCCCTATTATTTTATTCGATGTACGTAATGACTTCCTTCATCTCACCTAACAATGCACTCAGTCAAGTATCTGTGTGCAATGTAATTTAACATTCGTATTTGCGGCATGGTCGTTTACGATGACTGGACATTTAATTTTTTTTTCATCTTAAATGAGAGCACAATTTCATCACACTTTTCCCCTCTCTCCACAAAGTGAACTAAAAAGGTATCTCACATCAGACTATAAAGATGACTACAAACACAAACACACACACGTAGACACTCACACTAGTACGGGGGCAAACAACTTTACTGTAAAACAGTCACGATCTCATTGAAATCCATACGCTTGGTTAAATTCTCATAAATACTATCTAAAATTAAATCTAAAACTCATTTTATGTCTACAGCATTTTAAATAAGAAAGAAAAAAGAGAATAACAACGACAAACGACATAGTCGGGCAATTGACCGGGTCGCTCGTTCGTCTAACACGGATATGAATAGTCCAAAGAGAAAACAAATGCAAAAAAACCCCAAAGAAGTTACAAAAGCACAAGATGATGAAGCGGCACATACCGATAAGGAGGCAAAGAACATAAAGCACAGGACTTTCAACAAATATCCTACAGGCAAACAGTAAGACGATTTTTTCTCTTTCAAATATAACTGTCTGAAGGAAAACAAACAAAATTTAAATATTTGAATTATTCGAAGCAATCAAAGAGTGGAAGGCTTCTTTAATTTCCACTTCCATGGTTTTGACTAAAATAAATGAGTTTAAAGTTTTCATTCATAATGTGAGGTGTTATAAAAGAAGGATGCTCTTAAGTTCGCCCCAGATAAATCCATGTTGTTCAAAGTCATAACAAAACACTACATGCTCAATTTCATCCAAATCAGATAAAAATTGCGGCTTGTAAGGGCTCAAGAAGTCAAATCGGGAGATCGGTTTATTTGGGAGATATATCAGGTTATAGACCGATTCGGACCGTACTTATCACAGTTGTTGAAAGTCATAAGGGAACACTACGAGCGAAATTTCAGCCAAATCGGACAAAAACTGCAGCTTGTAAGAGCTTAAGAAGTCAAATCGAGAGATCGGTTTATATGGGGGCTATATCAGGTTATTAACCGATTTGGACTGCACTAGGCAGAGTTGTTGGAAGTCATAACAACCACTACATGCAAAATTTTAGCCAAATCGGGCAAAAATTGCTGCTTGAAAGAACTCAAGAAATCAAATCGGGAGATCGGTTTATATGGGAGCTAAATCAGGTTATATACCGATTTGGACAGTACTTGGCACAGTTGTTGTATGTCATAACATAGCACTACGGGTTATGTTATCACTTGAGCCAAATCGGAAAAAATTGCGGTTCCAGGGGCTCAAGAAGTCAAGAAGTCAAATCGGGAGATCGGTTTGTATGGGAGTTATTTCTAAATCTGAACCGATATGGGCTATTTGGAATCCCCAATGACCTATATTAGTATTAAGTATTTGTACAAAATTTCAAGCTGCTAGCTTTATGCGTTCGAACGCTATTGTGATTTCGACAGATGGACGACGGACGGGAATGGCTAGATCGATTCAGAACGTCGAGAGGATCATGAATATATATACTTTATGGAGTCTTAGACAAATATTTCGAGGTATTAAAAACGGAAAGACTAGATTAGTATACCTCCATCCTATGGTGGTGTGTATAACAAGTAAAAACGCATTAAGTTCTTTATGAACTGTTTGTTCCCACCACCATGGATTTATTTATTATCAAAATTTATTATGACACTACCATATCCATATTAATATCCAAATAAAGTCCGATCTTAATCATTTTCGATTCAGGTGCCGAGAAGCTCTATACAAGTTACAGTTCGAAATCGGGTAATAAATGTGCCGTTCTTGTGATTAAGCGCTAATCCGGATTATCGATCTATGTGACAGGTATATCTAAATATGGTCCGATCTGGACCATATTTGGACCACTGTCTTAAATTTCAGCAAAAAGAGACAATAAATGCTCATCTTATGGTCTTTAGACCCTTAAGCTGAAGATCGATCTCTATGACAGCCATATCGAAAAAAAAAAAAAATTTCAGGGTAGTCGGGTAATAAATGCGCCTGTCATAGGCCTAAGACCCAAGCCTAAGACCTGACCTATATGACAGCTCTATCCAAATATGTTCCGATTTGGACCAGTTTGGTTCGGATAACGACGAGCCTGATAAAACTCATTGTTCTGAGTTTCAGCGGAATCGGGTAATAAATTCGCCTGTTAAAGGCTTAAGACCCTACATCGGCATATCGATTTATATGACAGCTATTGGGTTGCCCAAAAAGTAATTGCGGATTTTTCATATAGTCGGCGTTGACAAATTTTTTGAACGGCTTGTGACTCTGTAATTCCATTCTTTCTTCTTGCAGTTATCAGCTGTTACTTTTAGCTTGCTTTAGAAAAAAAAGTGTAAAAAAAGTATATTTGATTAAAGTTTATTCAAAGTTTTATTAAAAATGCATTTACTTTCTTTTAAAAAATCCGCAATTACTTTTTGGGCAACCCAATATATGTAAATATAGTCCGATATACACCTAATAAAATAAATGCGCCTGTTATAGGCCTAAGATCCAAGATCGGTAGATCGGCATATATGACAGCTCTATCCAAATATGTTCCGATCTGGACCTTTTTTGGTTCGGGTATTGATGAGCCCAATAAAACTCACTGTTCTGAGTTTCAACAAAATCGGTTAATAATTGCGCCTGTTATTGGCTTAAGACCCTAAATCGGCATATCGGTTTATATGGCAGCTATATGTAAATATAGTCCGATATACACCATATCCGAGCCTAATAAAACTCACTGTTCTGAGTTTCAGCAAAATCGGGTAATAAATATGCTTGTTATAGGCTTCAGATCTTAAATCGATATATAGGCAGCGTCGAATTTCATCGAAATCGACGCAGTGACGAAATTCTGTATGGCACCTATACCCAAATCTGGACCGATCTGAACCAAATTAAACAAGGATATAGTAATCATCCTATTTTATTATAATTTCACTAATATATCCGTAGTTATATCTTAATAGGTGCTAGTCTCGATCATATTTTAAACAGGTCTCGAGAACTCATATACAGGTCACATTTTCAGACAACGAATAAGCTTTTTATGGAATTAAGACCCTAAATTGGAAGATTTGTCTATATGACAAATCTTTTTGTCATATAGCTTTTATGGGCCTTAGGCCCTTAACCAGATTGCAGATCGGTCTATATGGCATCTATATCTAAATATAGTCCGATCTGAACCATATTTAGGTCAGATGTCGGGAGTCCTAAGACTACTCACTGTTTCAGGGAAATCAGATGAAAAATAAATTATTTATGGGCATTAGACCCTTTACCGGCAGATCGGTTTACATAGCAGCTAAATTCAAATATGGTCCTATTTGGCCCTTTCAAGAACTTAACCAGGGTACATGAAAAAAACGTATTTGTGTCAAATTTCTTCTCAATATCTCAAGTTTTGAAGGTTGAAGAGTGATTACAACAGGACGGGACGGACAGACACACGGACATAGTTAAATCGTCCTAGAATTTTACGACGATCCTAAATATATATACTTTATAGGGTCGGAAATTTATATTTCGATGTGTTGCCATCGAAATGACTAAATGAATAAACCGCCTATTCTACGGTGGTGGATATTATAAAAAGATATCTTATGAACGAGCTTGTTTACCTACAGTCGCTTGACGAGGATCGCCAGCTCCACACGAAAATGTGGCTGCGACAACAACAACAACAAACTAAGCCAGAGATAGGCTTGTTGTGTGCTCTAAATACTAAACAAGTAAAAGTGTGCTAAGTTCGGCCGGGCAGAATCTTATATACCCTTCACCATGGATCACATTTGTCGAGTTCTTTCGCGGTATCTCTTTTTAAATAATCTAAGAATAAAAGAAAAGAATTGCTTTGCTAATTGAATTTTGGAGACCAAAGTGGTCTCCAAATCGAATAAGAATTGGGCTTTCTAGGGGATCAAGAAGTAAAATAGGGAGATCGGTTTATAGGGAAGCTGTATCAGGCTAAATACCGATTCAGACCATATTTGACACGTATATTAGAGGTCATGAAAGAAGCCGTTGTACAAAATTTCAGCCAAATCGAAATATAATTATTCGATTAATAATTAAGCCCTCTTGAGGCTCAAGAATTCAAGATCCCAGATCGATTTATATGTCAGCTATATCATGTTATAGACCGATTCTAACCATTTTTGTCACAGTTGTTGGAAACATATATACAAATAACAAAATACCTCATACGGAATTTCAGCCAAATCGGAGAGAAATTGCGCCCTCTATCGGGTAAAGAAGTCCAGATTCAAGATCGGTTTATATGGTAGTTATATCAGGTTATGGACCGATTCAAACCATACAGGGCGCAATTGTTGGAAATCATAACAAAACAGCTCATGCAAAATTTCAGCCAAATCGGATGAGAATTGCGTCCTCTAGTGGCTCAAGAAGTCAAGATCCCAGATCGGAATATATGGCAGTTATATCAAAACATGGACCGATATGGCCCATTGACATTTCCAACCGACCTACACTAATAGGAAGTATTTGTGCAAAAGTTAGCGGGCTTTCGACAGACAGACCGACGGACGGACAGACGGACGGACATGGCTAGCTCGACTTAAAATGTCATGACAATCAAGAATCTATATACTTTATGGGATCTTAAACGAATATTTCGAGGATTTACAAACAGAATGACGTAATTAGTATACCCCAATTCTATAGTGGAGGGTATAAAAAAGTAACCTTGAAAAAGAAAAGCCAAGTTAGGCATTTCTAGCTACTTACAAAATCCTTAATTGCTTTCCTTGCTATGCCCTAAATTGGTTCATGTCTGGTTTTGTGTCCCCACCTAAGTGCCGGTGTCTGTTAAACGCGAAAGCCGGTCAATGACAAAGGAAATGCTCCAACGTCTCATCATCTTCACCGCATGCCCTACAAATGCTTTAATTTGTCGCACCGATTTTATAGAAGTGAGCTCCTAGTCCTATGTGTCCCTTTATGATACCACTAGCTATACTGACCTCCTTTTTACTTCCTTTCAGTAATAGCCTTGTCTTCTCACGATCTGGATCCACTCCCTAGGATTTTCGCCGTCTTACCGACCGTTTCGCTGTTCCACAATGTTGCATGCGAATTCGTCGCCCACGCCCTTAACTTGGACTGCGTCGTCCCAAAAGGCTTCGGGTTAACCAAGTTTGTTGACGTCAGTCCTATCGCCTTCAGTGCCAAATCGTCTGCCCTTTCATTTCCCCCTACTCCGTTATGGCCCGGCACCCAAACGATGCGGATCATGCTATCCTCAGAGAAGGCGGTAATCTTCTTCCCACACTGCAAGACTGTTCGTGACCTTACCGTGCTGGTTGTTATTGTCCTCACTGTGGTACAGGGTATTATAGATTTGTGCATTTGTTTGCAACGCTAAGAAGGAGAAGAGCTACACCTATTGATGAATATACCGATCGACTCAGAATCATTTTCTGATTCGATTTAGCCGTGTCCGTCTGTGAGTCCATGTATTCTTTTAATCAAACTGCAGGTCGTATTTGTTGTCCGATTGTCACGAAATTTTGCATATGCCACTTTTTTGGCCCAAGGACAAACGCTATTGATTTTGAAAAAAATCGGTTTATATTTATATAGCTCCCATATATTGGGTTGCCCAAAAAGTAATTGCGGATTTTTCATATAATCGGCGTTGACAAATTTTTTCACAGTTAGTGACTCTGTAATTGCATTCTTTCTTCTGTCAGTTATCAGCTGTTACTTTTAGCTTTCTTTAGAAAAAAAGTGTAAAAAAAGTATATTTGATTAAAGTTCATTCTTTTCAAAGTTTTATTAAAAATGCATTTACTTTCTTTTAAAAAATCCGCAATAACTTTTTGGGCAACCCAATATATCTTTCATCCGATATGGCTTTTTTAGTCTGTAGAATCCACAATTTTCGTCCGATCTTCTCAAAATTTGGCATTGGATATTTTTTTGAGGTCTCATATGTGTGCAAAATTTAGCAAAAATCGGTCCAGATTTAGATATAGCTCCCATATATATCTTTCATCCAATATGGCATTTTAAGGCTGTAGAAGCCACAGTTTTCGTTCGATCTTCACAAAATTTGGCATGGGGTATTTTATTTGAGGTCTACATATGTGTGCAGAATTTTATAAAAATCGGTTCAGATGTAGATATAGCTCCAATATATATCTTTCATCCGATTTGAACTATTAAAGCTGTAGAAGCCACAATTTTGGTCCGATCTGGTGTGGAGTTTTTTAAGGCTGTAGAAGCAACAATTTTGGTCCGATGCTTGCAAAATTTTGCGTGAGTTGCTTTATTTGACGTCTTCATATGTGTGCAATATATATCGTTCATACGATATGGCCTTTTAAGGCTATAGAATCCACGATTTCTTTTCTTTGTCCTATGGTAGGAAAATCTTACAATGTTCTAAATTTCTAATTCAGTTGGTATCCAAATTAAAGTCTGACTAGATTTCGAGATAAGTTCTACATATGAAAAGCACTACATGCACTAGGTGGTGTAGGGTATTATATAGTCGGCACCGCCCGACATTTGCCTTTCCTTACTGTTTTTTTTTTTTTTATATCCATTCAAGTTTAGTTATTTTATCCAGTCATAACATTATGGGTGCCTGTAAAATCTGAAAATAAATAACATTAACGCAGAGGTATTCCATGCATCTATGTGCATAGATTTTTAATATCAAACAAACGACGTTTTGCCAACTTCATTTACTACACTAGACTGTACAATTCATTTCCACCTTCAAAAGCAACCACCGACAAATAATATCTCTCAAATGTTAAATGACCTAAAATGTTGAACAACAAAACCAAAGCAAACCAGAAACTGCAAATTACATTGCATAAATTATGTGGGCAGTGAGATGGGAATCTACATGCATTGGCCCATCCCTATGCCACCGCAACGGGGAATAGCGTCTGCGGGTGTTAGTTTTTCGCAGAGGGATTTCAAAATTAGAAATAATTGCTGTTGGTGGCTGGCGGTGTTCATTGAAAATGTAGGTTAAATCCAGTAACAACAACAAAGAAAAAACAGAAAAACAAATCCCTATTTGTGTTGTGATTGTTTGCAGAAGGATAAAATGCATGGCTGAACGACGAACGACGCAGGGCCTATGACTAGAATGAACAAAGGAATGGTCAATAAACGGGAACGCTTTACAAGATTTATTCAAATCAGTTTGCCCGCAGATATTTACGAATATACCGGTTGTAATGTATGCAAATTTTCGCATTTAATGCATATCGAAAAAGGAAAATAAATTCTTACATAAGACGTAGAAAAACAACAGGCAAATTATATTTTGAAAAACAGAAAACACAACACTTGTTTTGTAAGCAAGCAGGCAGGAATAAGAAATTTTTTCTTTTTAATTTTCCTCCTTTAAGTCTTAGACTTAAGATGGCTTTGTAAGAAAAATAAATGTTTTGGGGTTTAAAATCAACCAGACAGATTTTCAATTCATACGTAATGGTGGAGGAGGAAAAGGGTGAACATAAATATAATTGGGTCTTATGTTTTAAGAAATTTTACAAAGTAAAAAAAAACGAAAAGTTTAAAATTAAAAATAAAATCATGAACATTTGTAATTAACATTTAAATGGCCAAAACTTTTCCCCTCAGAGAAAATTGGAATGAAATATTTGAAATTTTTACGAAATTCATATAAAATAAAGAAAATAATTGCAATGCTATTGGAGCTATATCAAGTAATCGTCCGATTCGGATCATATTTGAATTGAATGCTGGAGACCATTGTAGAATGCAGACCATTTTTGACACGTATGTTGGAGGTCATGGGAGGAGCCTGTGTACATAAATCGGTTGATAATTGCGCCCTCTAGAGGCTCAAGAAGTCACGATTTAAGATCGGTTTATATGGCAGCTATATCAGGTTATGGACCGATTTGAACCATACTCAGCACAGTTGTTGGAACTCACAACGAAAAACTTTATGCCGAGTTTCAGCCAAAATCGGATAGGTTTTGCGGCCTGTAGATGCTCAAGAAGTCAAGACCCCAGGCCGATTTATATGGCAGCTATATAGGGTTATGATCCGATTTGAACCATACTGAGGACAGTTGTTGAAAGTCATAACAAAACACGTCATGCAAAATTTTAGACAAATCGGATAAGAATTGCGCCCTCTAGAGGCTCAAGAAATCATGATTTGAGATCGGTTTATATGGCAGCTATATCATGTTATGGACCGATTTGAACTCTACTCAGCAAAGTTGTTGGAAGTCATTACGAAACACGTCATGCCGAGTTTCAACCAAATCGGATAGGTTTTGCGCTATGTAGAGGGTCTAGAAGTCAAGACCCCAGATCGCTTTATTTAGCAGCTATACCAGTTTATAGACCGATGTGAACTATACTTAACATAGATGTTGGAAGTCATAACAAAGAATATCCCCCGCTAGTGGCTCAAGAAATCAAGATCCAATATCGGTTGATATAGTAGCAATATTAAAACTTAGACCGATATGGCCCATTTACAATCCCAACCGAAACAAAATTTCAGCCGTAGGATAAGAATTGCGCCCTCTAGTGGCTCAAGAAGTCAAGATTTAAGATCGGTTAATATGAAAACATGGACATGGCAGCTATATGAAATGGACCATTAATAATCCCAACCGACCAACACAAATATGATGTATCTGTGCAAAATTTCAAGCGGTTAGGTTTACTCCTTCGAAAGTTATCGTGCTTTCGACAAACAGACGGACGGACATGGCTAGATCGACTTTGAATGCCACCATGACCAAGTTTATATATACACTTTATGGGGTCTTAGACGAATATTTCGAGGAGTTGCAAACAGTATGACAATATTAGTATACCTCAATGCTATGGTGGAGGGTATAAAAATTGTAAGTCGAATTTCTTCGACTCTTTAAAGATTTTCCGACAAAAAAAAAATTAGAAAATCGCACCACTTTGTTTGGCATTTTGAAAAAAGAGGTGCCAGCTTTGAAGGTCTTCTAATGGCCCCCGGCCATCTAGGGTCCTAAAATTTTGCGCATCAACTGGTTAACCCCTCAGCTATAACTGTGATGACATCATTATTTCGATCAATAATGACAGACTTATTTCCACTATTTTTATACCCACCACCGAAGGATGGGGGTATATTCATTTTGTCATTCCGTTTGCAACACATCGAAATATCCATTTCCGACCCTATAAAGTATATATATTCTTGATCAGCGTAAAAATCTAAGACGATCTAGACATGCCCGTCCGTCTGTCCGTCTGTCTGTTGAAATCACGCTACAGTCTTTAAAAATAGAGATATTGAGCTGAAATTTTGCACAGATTCTTTTTTTGTCCATAAGCAGGTTAAGTTCGAAGATGGGCTATATCGGACTATATCTTGATATGGCCCCCATATAGACCGATCCTCCGATTTAGGGTCTTAGGCGCATAAAAGCCACATTTATTATCCGATTTCGCTGAAATTTGGGACAGGGATTTATGTTAGGCCCTTCGACTTCCTTCGTTAATTTGGACCAGATCGGTACAGATTTGGATATAGCTGCCATATAGACCGATCCTCCGCTTTAGGGTCTTATGCCCACAAAAGCCACATTTATTATCCGATTTTGATGAAATTCGGGACAGTGAATTGTGTTAGGCCCATCGACATCCTTCGTCAATTTGGCTCAGATCGGTCCAGATTTGGATATAGCTGCCATATAGACCGATCCTACGATTTAGGGTCTCATGCCCATAAAAGCCACATTTATTATCCGATTTTGCTGAAGTTTGGGACAGTGAGTTGTCTCAGGCCCTTCGACATCTGTCTTCAATTTGGCCAAGATCGGTTCAGATTTGGATATAGCTGCCATATAGACCGATTTCCTGATTTAAGGTTTTGGGCCCATAAATGCTCATTTATTGTCCGATGTCGCTGAAATTAAGGACAGTGAGTTAAATTAGGCCGCTAGACATACTTTTGCAATATCGCACAGATCGGTCCAGATTTGGATATAGCTGCCATATAGACCGATATCTAGCTTTTAGGTTTTGGGCCCATAAAAGACGCATTTATTGTCTGATGTCGCTGAAATTTGAGACAGTGAGTTAAGTTAGGCTCTTCGACGTCCTTCGTCAATTTGGCCCAGATCGGTCTAGATTTGAATATAGCTGCCATATAGACCGATCTTTCGATTTAAGGTTTTGGGCCCATAAAAGAGGTATTTATTGTCCGATTTCGCTTAAATTTGGGACAGTGCTTTGAGTTAGGCTCTTCGACATTTTTATGCAACTTGGCCTAAATTTGTCCAGATTTGGATATAGCTGCCATGTAGACCGAAATCTCGATTTAAAGTCTTGGCCCCATAAAATTCGCATTTAAAATCCGATATCACTGAAATTTGACAAAGTCTTATGTTAGGCTTTTCGACATCCGTGTCGTATGTGGTTCAGATCGGTTTATTTTTAGATATATCTACTGTACTTATTAGTATTTGGTCCAAATCGGAACATATTTTAATATAACTGATATGGGACATAAGTTATGAATTTTTCACCGATTTTTGATGAAAGGCGGTTTACATATATACCCGAGGTGGTGGGTATCCAAAGTTCGGCCCGGCCGAACTTAACGCCTTTTTACTTGTTTTCCAATCCGACAGTACGCCGCACAGTGGGAAAAAATGGAAATCTAACCGCAAATGCCTTCGCAAATTGCAAAAAATTTAAGTCAAATATCTCCGAAGCCAGTGAAGATATTGTAGACCTCGAGTGGATTTTTTTTTTGTTGGGATTCTCGAGCACTATCCAGTAAACATCAGACCATATATGAGGATTTGGCAGCTCGAGATACCGAAGTGACCAACTTAAGGGGCCGATAAAAGTTTAAGCTCAATGAGGGGCCTCCTTTTTATGCCGAGTCCGAACGGCGTGTCGCGCAGCGAAAATACTGTTTAGAGATGTCTAAAAATGGCAGGATACCTCACAAATGTGGTCAGCATTAGTAAGGGGATAAACATAGCAGAAAAATGTTTACTCCAGTATTTAGATATAACTCCTATATATATTTTTCTTCTGATATGGTCTTCCGATACGATCTTTTGGTCCGATCTTTAAAAAATTTTAGCGTGAGATGTTTTATTTGTAGTCCCATTGCGTTATACTAGCCATAATTTTGGTCTGATCTTTACAAAATTTTGCACAAGACGTTCTTATTAATGTTCCAACATAAGTGCATAATTTTATCAAAATCGTTTCAGATTGTGATATAGCTCCCACATATATGTTTCATCCGATATGACATTTTAAGGCTCTAGTAGCCATAATTTTGGTTCCCTTTTATTTAACCAAGAAAAAGCAAAAACCTATTAAACAAAAGGTTGCTGTAAAGAATTTAGAAATTAAGTACACGTTGAGGATACTTAGATGTTGAAAGCTTGATCGTCAGAAATGCAGAGGCCGATTTAAACTAAATCAAAAGTTAAGAAACCTTAAATCTAATGGCCCAGTAAATATATATTTTCTTTATGTGTTACATGAACTAACAACTGATTCATATAGCGAATGCATGCACCAATCGAACTTTCGGTTGGTTCCAACATGTTCGTTGGCAGGAGTCATTGGCTACATACGCCTAGAGCTGGCAAGCTAAGGTTCGATCAGTGCACACACAGTCATGCACCCATTTAAATGCAAAATGTTAAGGTGTGTTTGATGGTTGATATGCGTAGTGATCTGCATGCTGGCGATTCTGGGCGCCCGGATGTATGTTGTTTGTGTTGCGCTTTAAACCAAGTGCGTGTAGTTAATAACCTAGGCTTAGGCTCTGCAGCAGAGGGGTAGCGACGCACAAGCTGCTGGAGTATTCGTATGAGTATATGAAGCCAAAGGGGTAATGTGAACGCCCACGCAGATTAATACGCGTATGGAAAAGCTGTTTCGAGTAAGGGTTAGAAATAAGTAAAAAAAGGTGTTACAATTAAAAAAATGATAGTTTTATGTAATAATGATGATAATTATGAATTTGGCATTGGAATTAAAAATAACAGTGAAAAAGACTTTGGAAATGTGTTGATGGCTGGACAAGATTATTTTTTTGAAGGTATAGTGATTACGAGCCTTGAGGGCAATGATGTTTATCTGGTTGTAGGTCTTTTCTTCAAATATGGTTGACGGAATGGATATTTCGGATATGAACAAAGGTAATTTACATATATACCCGAGGTGGTGGGTATCCAATGCTTTTTTTACTTGTTCTTATACTCACCACCATAGAATGGGGGTATACTTATCTAGTCTTTCCGTTTGTAACACCTCGAAATATACGTCTACAAATTGCAAATTTTGCCGATGAACATTCCACTAAGGAATAGGGGCAAACTTCTCACATATCAATGAGTGCAGTCCGATTCAAGTTTTAAGCTCAATGATGAAGGGCCTCCTTTTTATAGCCGAGTCCGAACGGCGTGCCGCAGTGCAACACCTCTTTGGAGAGAAATTTTTACATGGCATAGTACCTCACAAATGTTGCGGGGAAAACCACCGGTGAATATTTTTTCTGATGTTCTTGCCTGGGTTCGAACCCAGATATGCAGCGTCATAGGCGAATATGCTAACCTATGCGCTACGGTGGCCTGAGTGACAAAGTACGGTCAAAATCTGTCTATAACCTGATGTAGCTACCATATAAACCGATCTTCCGATTTGACTTCTTTGGCCCCTGGAAGCCGTACATTTTGTCCGATTTGGCCGAAATTTTGTATGTAGTGTTCTGTTATGACTTCCAACAACTGTATTAAGTACGGTCGAAATCGGTGTATAACCTGATGTAGCTCCCATATAATCCGATCTTCCGATTTGACTTCTTGAACCTTTTCTAGCCGCAATTTTTGTCCGATTTGGCTGAAGTTTTGCATGTAGTGCTCTGTTTTGACATTAAACAACTGTGCTTAGTATGGTCCAAATGGGTTTATATCCTGATATAGCTCCGTTATAAACCGATCTCCCGATTTGACTTCTTGACCCCATATAAGGGGCATTTTTGGTCCGATTTGTCCGAAAAGCTTTAATTTTTGCTATGTAGAATGAAATTATGGCCTTAAACTAAATTTATTTTGTATAAATTTTTAGCGGAATCCATGGTGGTGTGTTCCCAAAATTCGACCCGGCCGAACTTGGCATGCTTTTACTTTTTATACCCTACACCACTACTGTAGTACAGGGTAATGAATTTGTTCGTAACACCGAGAAGGAAGAGAGATAGACCCGTTGATAAGTATACCGATCTATCCGACTATATCCGTCTTTATGTCAGTCTGTCAATCTGTTCGTCTGTCAGTCTGTCTGTCTGTCGGACAGTCCACGGGCACTCCATATTAATTTGTGTATAAACTACAGGTCGCAATTTTCATCCGATCCTCTTCAAATTTGGTACAGGAATAATTTTTGGCCTAGAGACGAAGTCTATTGAAATTGGAAAAAATCGGTACAGATTTAGATATAGCTCCCATAGCTTGTCCGATTTTCAGCAATAGTGCAATAAAACGGTAATTTGTGAACCGACTTTCTCGAAATTTGGCAGGAAGGATTTTCTTTTGACTGTCGACATTACTGGTGAATTTTATAAAATATCGGTTCAGATTTAGATATACCTCACATATATATGCAAATAAAGTGTTTATTTGCTAACCGATTTTCTCGAAATTTAGCAGGAAGGATTTTGTCTTGACACCTGCACCTTACTGATGAGTTTCATGGAAATTGGTTCAGATTTAGATATAGCTCTCATATACATATATCGCCCAATTTTCACTCCTAGAGCCTTTGCAAGCGCAATTATTCATCATTCTCGTTGTACAACGCTTTTCTCGAAAACTACCGCAATATATTTAAAGTTTGGTCGAAATCGGTTCAGATTTAAATATAGCTCCCATATTTATGTTCATCAGATTTTGAGAGATTTTGCAGTAATAAGGTCATTTTTTTAACCGATTCTCTCGAAATTAAGCAGCAAGGATTTTCTTATGGCTCTTAATATTACTGGTGAATTTCATAGAAACCAGTCCAGATTTGGATATTGCTGCCATATTAGTATAGCGCCTGATTTTTACTTCTATAACCATTGCAAGCGCATTTATTGACCAATCGTGCCAAAATTTGACATTACGCTTTCCTCGATGCCTACCACAATATCTAAGTAGTTTGGTCGAAATTGGTAAAGATTTAGATGTAGCTCCCATAAACCGTTTTGATTACAGTTTGATAGTATTTGCTTGAAACTTGATACGGATTGTTTAATAACTCATCTGAAAAAGATCCATCAAAATTTGCTTGGAATTAGGGTATTTGTAGGGTATTATAAAGCTGGCACCTCCAAACTTTTGCCTTTACTTCATTTTTTTTTAATTTTATCCCTATGTGCGACAGCGGCTAAGCACTTACAAATGTACCGTTTAACGACTTCAAAGTTGCCTGACTGTCGCTGAATAGAAAAATTTCAGAGCGGCCAGTATTAATAGATAACACAAGTTCGGAGCGCCACAGCCATTGAAAACACCTCCTCCCGAAAAATGGTGCACTCATCCCTTATACATTAGGAGACCCCGATGTCTAGTACACTGTTATAGATACTACACCCCATTCCCTTTTCCACTTTCGATCGATCTTCGATCCGCGCAAACCCCAAATGAAATCAGAATTTTTTTCCATGTTAGTCGTTATGCCCTTCACCATGTGTTTTCTTCTTGTTTGTTGTGTGAACAATGTTTTAGGGTAAAATTTTAACTCAGTGGGATATCTTTGAAATTAGTGATATTACCCGCATATCATATATGTAGATGTATTTGTCTAAAGACAAACCAAAGTTGTATTCTATTTTGGCGATATAAAAATATTTATGCAAATTAAAATATGCCAAAACTTAATGTTAAAATCCACAGGAAGCCACAGGAATCCAGTGCTTACAGCGTTTTGTTTCGTTGGTAGTCAACAATGACTACCACAACATATGTTGGCAAATTTTTCACAAAACATTTCGCCGAAATGCTTTTTCTCTGCCAGACCGTCCCCCCCTCCCCCATCATGAAGATATGACAATCTATGTGCAAACAAAAAACAAAGCTCACATGCGTCATACTGCGTACGATTGAGTACACATTTGCATTTGTTTGATTTGTTGAATCATTCGCAAAAAAAAAAAAATTTTTCGTGTTTCCGTCTCCCTTAGCGAAACACCTGTAATACATGGATGTCATACAAATCGTGTCATCAATTGTGAAACGAGTTAATGTGTGTGAGTGTGTGTGTGTTTTTTTGTTTTTCTCTTTAAAAGAGAAGGAGGCAAAGAAGCAGAGTTGCCATGCATATTGTATATCGTAATAGAAATTATCCGTGTGAAAATTAAGGCTTCTAGGCACGCTGGAAGTCAAGTCGAGGGATAGGTGATAAGAAGGCTATATCTTTTAATGCATTTGCTGGGCCATATTGCATTTGAGAGCCCTTTTCAAATATGAGCCTGCAGTCCCCAATGGCCTGCATCGTTTAGGTGTACTAAATTACTAAAATTTCCATTAACGTTCTACTTCTACTTCTCTCACATCAATAAGTGCAGTCCGATTAAAGTTTAAGCTCAATGACAAGGGCCTCTTCTTTTATGCCGAGTCCGAACGGCGTGCCACATAGCGACACCACCTGGTAGAGAAGTTTTAAAATCATTTAGGTGTATAAAAGGAAAATTTCAAGAGGACGTTTTTTAAATCGACCGCTATACAGATTTCCATAGATGGACTGACATTCCCAGATCAATTTAGGCGGCTAAGACGAAATATTATATTTACTTCATGGGCGAGGCTTACCGAGGCTCTAAAAATGTTAACTAATGATACTGAAACAAAATATTGAATTTTTTCGTACACAACAATTTCATATTTAAGGTGGCAACCCTGCTTCCAGGTAATGGCAAGGAATTTGTCAAAGAGAACATTCCATATGAAAGAGATATAAAAGCTCATATTATGCTCCACGCACATTGTCCTAGGCTCAGTCGATAAAGCAGTGGCAAAGGACTTCGTGTGCCAGAGAATAAGAGAGAGACGAAACGACCTTTAAGCTTTTACTCTCTCTCACACTCTCTCTCTCTCTCTCTCTCATGTTAAAGCTTTTATCCCTCGAAGGAGCATAACCACAACAAACACGATGTTGACGCTGCTCATCGTTTACCTCGTCACAATAACAATGACAACAATAACACCACCACCAACAGGGAATAAAAATTATATGTTAACTGTGGCAAAATGTCCAGTCGCAAAACGGTACTCGTTACGAAATGGTCGCTATTACGGAGCACAGCACGTGCAAGGATACGTTTTGAATTGAGCTGTTTGATGGTTTTTTATTTCCCCTTGTTTCTTGTTGGTTAATAACTCACATTGCTATATGCTTACGTTTTGTGCGTGCGTGTGTGTGTGTGTGTGTGAGGGTTTGTGCGCGCTTAGTGTCGAAGTACATGTGCGTTTCGATGTTCGTTGTCAGCGTCAGCATGTTTTCCGTTTTCTTTCATTCTATGCTGTCCTTTGCTCATTAACCGCAGCAATGAAAGGGCAAACAAATTAAGTGAAATACAAGTGTACACACGGGGATCTAATAATGCATGTGTGTGTGTGTGTTTGAAGTAAATAAATTCAATTTCCACTAAACAAAGAAAGAAAAGGCAAGAAATATATACAATCGAAATAATTATTTTTTTTTTTTAAGGAAACCTTAGAATAACCATATGCATAGATTCGTATGAATGTTTAAGCCACAATGTCCTAAGGAATATACAGGTCATGTGAATTGAGTGAACGCCAGATATTTGGGCTGAAAGCCACAATCAAGTGTTTACAGTGCAGAGTTCAGATGATGGCTATTTAAGGATTCAATTGAAAATTGTTATGACACTCTATTGGATTTACCCTTAAGGAATGGATTATATACATGGCACAGTTTTATGGGTGAGTATACCATTATGATGTGTGCCTGTATGGAGCCGATAAACGATAGGGGATCACGTGTTATGGTTTTTGGTTGAAGAAGAGTTCTATTGAAATTAACAAAAGCAGAAGATTTTAAGACATTTTCTTTGCAAATGGATTTTTTTATTTGGTGTAGCTTTGACTGTGGGGTGTTTACACCACTTGGATTCTGAACAGAAAAAAAACTCCCAGGTTAAAATAACGAGTAATGTAACAGTTGAATTTGATACTAATCCGAATAAGGCCTATTAATAATCATGCAAATTGGTTGTAAGTTTGGCAGGACCACATTTCACCTAACATTTGAGGTAAAAGAATGATCTTACTGAATACTTAAGGACCATTGTTTAGGGCATCAGTCATTATGGAGGACATATAAATATGCTATTCCATGTTTTGAACCAATGCCTTACTGGAGACTTAGTTGGCTTGTGGCATTTGGTAGGTGAACTTTGTTTCTGTAACAAAGAGAGGCGTATCCAGGAATTTCTTTCAGCTCCTATTCCAATTTCTGTAACATGTATGTTAAAGGTATATTAAAATCTGAACCCTCCACCATTTGTCGCATTTGTCGCGTTCTTTGCGCGGTATCTCTTTTTAGGCAAACAAAGAATAATGACTATATCAAGTTATAGTCAGATTCGGACTATAACTGAATTGTATGCCGAACATTGTAGAAGTCATTGTGTAATATTTCAGTCCACTCAGATAAGAATTACGCCATGTGGGAGAATCGTGAGATCAGTTTATATGGTCGAGCAGATAAAGAAAATGGAGAAAGTTGGGAACCACAACTTTGAGACAGTCAGTAACTTTATCTACCTCGGCACCGCCGTAACCGAAACGAATGACACCAGTTTTGAGATTAAGCGAAGAATAATACTGGCAAACAGATGCTACTTTGGACTAAGAAAGCAGTTTAGAAACAAGGCCACCTCTCGACAGACGAAGACTACACTTTACAAGACACTGATACTACCCGTGCTGTTATATGGTTCTGAAGCATGGGTACTTGTGAAAGCAGAAGAGGCAGTGCTTGGAGTATTTGAGAGAAAGATTCTTCGTATGGACCACTTTGCGTTAATGGAGAATATAGGCGACGTATGAACCACGAGTTTTATGAGCTGTATGATGACGATTGCATAGTTACACGCATCAAAATACAACGACTGCGTTGGCTAGGTCATGTTGTCAGAATGGATAAAGAAGCTCCAGCAAAGAAGTCTTTTGAAGGCAAACACGGTGGTACACGCATGCCGGGAAGACCAAAAGCCCGATGAAAAGATTAAGTTGTGGGAGACACCTCGAAACTTCGTGTCAGAGATTTTAGAATGAGCGCAGAAGATCGAGGCGCTTGGAACGCTTTACTACGTTGAACAAATATTCTGTCATAGCCAATTAAAGTAAAGTAAGGTTTATATGGGAACTGTATTAAGCTATAGATCGATTCAGACCATATTGGACACGCATGCTGAAGGTCATGGAAGAAGCCGTTATAAAAAATTTCTGCCAAATCGGATGTGCTCTCTAAAGACTCAAGAATTCAAGATCCCAGATCGGTTTAAATGGCAGCTATTGGGTTTGCCCAAAAAGTAATTGCGGATTTTTTAAAAGAAAGTAAATGCATTTGTAATAAAACTTAGAATGAACTTTAATCAAATATACTTTTTTTACACTTTTTTTCTAAAGCAAGCTAAAAGTAACAGCTGATAACTGACAGAAGAAAGAATGCAATTGCAGAGTCACAAGCTGGGAAAAAATTTGTCAACGTCGACTATATAACAAATTCGCAATTACTTTTTGGGCAACCCAATATATTAGGTTATGTAACGATTTTAATCGAATGTCATAACAAAACACATCATGCAAAATTTCAGCCAAATCGGATGATAATTGCGCCCTCTAGCGGCTAAAGAAATCAAGATCCAAGATCGGTTTATATGGCAGCTATACCAGGCTATGAACCGATTTGAACGATACGCACAGTTGTTGAAGGTCATAACGAAACACATCATGCAAAATTTCAGCCAAACCGGATGATAATTGCGCCCTCTAGCGGCTAAAGAAATCAAGATCCAAGATCGGTTTATATGGCTGCTATACCAGGCTATGAACCGATTTGGATGATACTTCGCACAGTTGTTGGAAGTCATAATAAAACACATCATGCAAAATTTCAGCCAAATCGGATGAGAATTGCGTCCTCTAGAGGCTCAAGAAGTCAAGACCCAAGATCGGTTTATATGGCCCATTAACAATCGCAAATGACCTACACTAATAAAAGGTATTTTGCAAAATTTCAAGCGCCTAACTTAACTCCTTCAAAAGTTAGCGTGTTTTCGACAGACAAACGGACGGACAGACGGACGGACATGGCTAGATCGAAATAGAATGTCATGACGATTAAGAATATACCCTGTACTGCAGTGGTACAGGGTATTATAACCATCAAAAGTCGGTCGGACCAGACTATGTAGATACCAGACCCCACATCATAGATACCAGACCCCACATCATTCCTGTTTAAGTCTGAACCGAAGTGACCAAGATGTACCAAATGTTCGCAAATCGGTGCAAAATTACTGTGACTACAGCTGTATAACTGAAAATCAGATATTGTATAAATATACTGGAGCAATGTTGAAATCTGAACCGATTTTGATGAAATTTACAAATTTGTTGAGGGTCGGACGAATATTGTGGCTATTACGATGTCATAACTTTAAATCGGGTGGTACATATACATGGCAGCTGTATGTCTATCTGAACCGATTTCAATGTAATGACAGTACCCTACGGAAAATGTGTAGTCAATTTCCCTAAATATACCGGTCCTCAACTGGAGAATTAGTTACCTGTCACAGGACATACCCTACAGGGAATCAAAAGTCTTAATTGTCATAACTGATTATTCTTTATTATTTTTTAAAAGGCCGCTTAATTATTGAGATTTGGGACCGGTCCCTATCACCAGAGGACCTATCCCATGACAGGTTTGGGACCTGTCCCATTTTCCATAGGATAGTTATAATTTAGTGTTGTAAAGTTTCGTGAAAACCGTTTTGCGTACACATGCCGCAATATATTTTTTTTTGGCTCTCTATCATAGGATGCGGGCATACTAATCCAGTCATTCCATTTGTAACACCTCGAAATATTCCTCTAAGACCCCGTAAAGTGTGTATATATATATTGATTGTCTTGCCGTTCTGATTCGATCCGTCCGTCTGTGGAAATCACGATAGCGGTCGATACGGAAAGCTAGCCTCTTGAAATTTTTAACAGATACTAACTATTGATGTTGGTCCTGGAGATTGCAAATGGGCCATTTCGGTTCAGATTTTGATATATTGGGTTGCCCAAAAAGTAATTGCGGATTTTTCATATAGTCGACATTGACAAATTTTTTCACAGCTTGTGACTCTGCAATTGCATTCTTTCTTCTGTCAGTTATCAGCTGTAACTTTTAGCTTGCTTTAGAAAAAAAGTGTAAAAAGTATATTTGATTAAAGTTTATTCTAAGTTTTATTAAAAATGCATTTACTTTCTTTTAAAAAATCCGCAATTACTTTTTGGGCCATCCAATAGCTCCCATATAAACCGATCTCCCGATATGACTTCTTGAGCTCCTGAAAACCTTAATTTTCATCCAATTTGACTGAAATTTAGTACATAGTGTTCTGTTATGATTTCCAACAACTTTGACAAGTACCGTCCAAATCGGTCTACAACGTGATATAGCTCCCATATAAATCGATCTCCCGATTCGACTTCTTGAGCCCTTACAAGCCGCAATTTTTGTCCTATTTGGCTGAAATTTTGCAAGTAGTGTTCCGGTCTCTCGATCATCTTTGCCTAGTATTTTTAATTTTTACTGGTTTGACAGAAGTTTGGTTTTTAGAAAAAAAATTATGATCTTCACCTAAATTTATGTTGTATAAATTTTTAGCAGAATCCATGGCGGTGGGTTCCCAAGATTTAGTCCAGCCGAACTTGGCACGCTTTTACTTGTTTTATACTCTCCACCATAAGATGGGGGTATACCAGCTTCGTCATTCCGTTTGTAACACATCGAAATATTGATCTCAGACCCAACAAAGTATATATATTTTTGATCGTTCATTTAGCCATGTTCCATGTCCGTCCATCTGTCCGTCCGTCTGTCGAAAGCGCGCTAACTTTCGAAGAAGTAAAACTAGGCGCTGGAAATTTAGCACAAATACTTCATATTAGTGTAGGTCGGTCGGGATTGTAAATGGGCTATATCCGCCCATGTTTTGATATAGCTGCCATATAAACCGATCTTGGATCTTGATTTCTTGAGCCTCTAGAGATACGCAGACGATGTTATAATACTTTCAAGAGGTAAAGATCCGAACCAGCTATGCAGGAGGGCTCAAAGGGTCTGTAGATGGCATACGACAGGGCTAGACCTAGGGGTCTCAACGTCAAGATCGAAATCTGCTTATTCAAGAGAAAGACAAAGGTTGGCCAATTTGATGCACCATGTTTCCTCAATAGAACGATTTCGATATTTAACAAGGTCAAATACTTAGGAGCGACCTAGGATAGGAAACTGAATTGGAAGTGTGATATATAGGAGCGTACCGGGGCTCACAGATGTTGGACACTATACAGAGGATGGGATATCCTCTGGCTCACCATGAGCATGATTAGACCAATACTTACTGACGCCTCAGTAGTTTGGTGGACAGCGATGGAGAAAAAGGGCAATGTTAGGATAATATTGGGTTGCCCAAAAAGTAATTGCGGATTTTTTTAAAAGAAAGTAAATGCATTTTTAATAAAACTTAGAATGAACTTTAATCAAATATACTTTTTTTACACATTTTTTCTAAAGCAAGCTAAAAGTAACAGCTGATAACTGGCAGAAGAAAGAATGCAATTACAGAGTCACAAGCTGTGAAAAAATTTTTCGACGCCGACTATATGAAAAATCCGCAATTACTTTTTGGGCAACCCAAAACCACAGGTTCAGAGAACATGTTGTCTTGACAGAAGGCGGAGCGATGAGGACCACGCCCTCTAGGGCACTGTAAACTATTCTATCCCATCTATAGACATACATATTAAGTGTGAGGCAGCCATTGCGGTTATGAGACTTAAGGCAATGGGAGAATGGATTGAGAGTGGGAGAAGCTCATACCATCATGGTATAATCGAGGCGACGATAGGAAACCTGGAAGGAATGCAAGATGTTGCCCATCCGATACTTAAGACGACAATTGAGGCCGAGTGAAAGGCACTGCTGCCAGCGCCACAGTCTTGGATTGACCGAATCCTAGTATTTCCATCTGGAATATCATGTTACGCGGATCGATCAAAGCTAGAGGACAGAGTGGGCCTGGGGGTCTACATTGAGAACCCAGGGATTTGGGTTTATTTAGACTGCCTGACCATAATATGGTCCTGCAGGTGGAGATACGGGCGATCACGAAATGCGTTAGGTGATGTGGGTGCTATGCCTAGGACGTCGAGTGTGTACATCTTTAGGGGCAGTAAACTTGCCATAAGGGCAATAACAACCATGCCGGTAAAGTTACGAACAGTTTTGGAGTGTAAAAAGAGATTAACGCCTCCAACAAACTTGGTTAATCCGAAGCCTTTCGGGTCGACGCAGTTCGAGTTAAGGGCGTGGGCTACGAACGCACTGTGGAAGAAAAAACAGCCGTCAGGACGACGAAAGTCCTATGGGGAGATCCAGATTTTGAGCAGATGAGGCTTTTACAGAAAGGAAGCAAGCACAAGGTCAGTAAAGCTTTTAGCATCATAACGAGACACATAAGACTACGAGATCACCTCAGCAAAATCGGTGCGGCAGCAGACAGAGAGAGAGAGACAACCAGACAACAAGACAGGTACTAAAAATGTAAAAGAGACAACAAAAGAGACCGACACACAGCTAGACAAATAGTCCGACAGACAGAGAGACAAACAGATAGGCAGAGGAACGGAAGCTCATGGCTAAATCGAATAAAACGATTATGTGTGCGCCATAGAAAGTATTAAAAGTCAAAAGTCGTACAGAACATACGCCACGACACCGACGTAGCTAGTGGGGGAGGCCACTGGGGGTCCTGGTCCCTCCCGTGAATTTATATATCCAGAGACAAATTTTTAATAAAATTTTCTATGAAGTTAACATGTCAATGAAATTTTCTCTCAAAACAAAAATTTTATGATTTTTTTTAAGACCAAATTGTAACGAAATTTTCTCTTAAGACAAAACTTTAAAGAAATATTCTCTAAAAACTAAATTTCAATGAATTTTTTTCTAAAGATATATTTGTAATGTCAAATTTTCAATGATTTTTTTTTTAAAGACAAAATTTCACTGTCCCAAATTTCAGCAAAATCGGATAGTAAATGTGGCTTTTATGGGCCTAAGACCTTAAATAGGCGGATCGGTCTATATGGAGGCTATATCAAGATATAGTCCGATATAGCCCATCTTCGAACTTAACCTGCCTATGGACAAAACAGAAATCTATGGAAAGTTTCAGCTCAATATCTCTATTTTTAAAGACTTTAGCATGATTTCAACAGACAGACGGACGGACATGCCTAGATGGTCTCATATTTATACACTTTATAGGGTCGGAAATGGACATTTCGATGTATTGCAAACAGATTGACAAATCGTGTATACCCCTCATTCTTCGGTGGTGGGTATAAAAGCATAATGATATGAAAATGAAAGTTGGCTCTTCAATTTCGCCTTTAAAAAGATTTTCCTTCGAAAAATAATTTTCTTTCTTAAGGGAAAATTTCATTAAAATTTTCTCTTAAGAAAAAATATCATTGAAATTTTGTCTTTAGAGACAAAATTTCAATGATATTTCCTCTATGCGCAAAATTTCTATGCAATTTTTTTCTAAAGACAAAATTTTAGTGAAAATTTCTTTAACCAAAAATTTGGCCCAGAATCCCTCGATTTTTTTTTTTTTTAAACTAAATTTCAACAAAAAAAGTTTCAGGAAATCTGTTTTAGACAAAATTTCAATTAAAGACGAAATTCTAACAAAATTTTTTCTTAAGAGAAAATTTTAATGAAATTTTCCCTTAAGAAAGAAAATTATTTTTCGAAGGAAAATCTTTTTAAAGGCGAAATTGAAGAGCCAACTTTCATTTTCATATCATTATGCTTTTATACCCACCACCGAAGAATGAGGGGTATACACGATTTGTCAATCTGTTTGCAATACATCGAAATGTCCATTTCCGACCCTATAAAGTGTATAAATATGAGACCATCTAGGCATGTCCGTCCGTCTGTCTGTTGAAATCATGCTAAAGTCTTTAAAAATAGAGATATTGAGCTGAAACTTTCCACAGATTTCTGTTTTGTCCATAGGCAGGTTAAGTTCGAAGATGGGCTATATCGGACTATATCTTGATATAGCCTCCATATAGACCGATTCGCCTATTTAAGGTCTTAGGCCCATAAAAGCCACATTTATTATTCGGTTTTGCTGAAATTTGGGACAGTGGGATATGTAAGGCTCTTCAACATCTTTCTGAAATTTGGCCCAAATCGATCCAGATTTGGATAAAGCTGCCATATAGACCGATCTCTTGATTTAAGGTCTTGGGCTCATAAACGGCACATTTATTGTCCAATGTCGCCGAAATTTGGGACAGTAAAATGTGTTAGGCCCTTCGAAATGATTCTTCAATTTAGCCCAAATCGGTCCAGATTTGGATATAGCTGCCATATAGACCGATCTCACGATTTAAAGTCTTGCACAAATAAAAGGCTCATTCACTGTCCGATGTCACCGAGATTTGGGACAGTGAGTTGTGTTAGGCCTTTCGATATCGTTCTTCAATTTGGCGGAGATCGGTCCAAATTTGGATATAGCTGCCATATTGACCGATGTATCGATTTTAGGTCTTGCGGCCATAAAAAGCTCATTTACTGTCCGATGTCACCGAGATTTGGGACAGTGAGTTGTGTTAGGCCTTTCGATATCATTCTTCAATTTGGCGGAGATCGGTCCAAATTTGGATATAGCTGCCATATAGACCGATCTCTAAATTTAAGGTTTTGGGCCCATAAAAAGCGCATTTATTGTCCGATGTCTCAAAAATTTGGGGACAGTGAGTTGTGTTAGGCCCTTCGACGTCCTTCTTCAATTTGGCCCAGATCGGTCCAGCTTTACATATAGCTGCCATATAGACCGATCTCTCGATTTAAGTTTTTGGGCCCATAAAAGGCGAAATTCTTGTCCGATTTCGCCGAAATTTAGGATAATGGGTTGTGTTAGGCCCTTCGACATCTCTCTTCAATTTGTCCTAGACCGGTTTAGATTTGGATAGCTGCCATATAGACCGATCTCTCGATTTAAAGTCCCATAAGAGGCGCATTTATAATCGGATTTCGCTAAAATTTGACATATGATTTTCGACATCCACGTCGTTTATGGTTCAGATCGGTCTATATTTAGATATAGCTACCAAAGCGACCAATATTTAGTTCTAAAAAATTGAACAATGACTTGTACTTATTAGTCCACTCAAGGTCCGTGCCGAATTTGGACCATATCGGACCATATTTCGATATAGCTGCAATGGTGGCATAAATTATGCATTTTCACCGGATTATGACAAAAGGTGATTTACATTTATACTCGAGGCCGTGGGTATCCATAGTCCGACGAGGCCGAACTTAACGCCTTTTTATTTGTTTTTAATGAAGCACCTCCTACCAGGGCGTTACATTGAAAAATTAAAATTTTTTCTATAGGGTTGCCCAGAAAGTAATTGCGGATTTTTCACATAGTCGGCGTTGACAATTTTTTTCACAGCTTGTGACTCTGTAATTGCATTCTTTCTTCTGTCAGTTATCAGCTGTTACTTTTAGCTTGCTTTAGAAAAAACGTGTAAAAAAAGTATATTTGATTAAAGTTCATTCTAAGTTTTACTAAAAATGCATTTACTTTCTTTTAAAAAATCCGCAATTACTTTTTGGGCAACCCAATAATTTCATTTCCAAAAATGTTTAAGAAAAAATTCGAAAACTTCCTAAATAAAGAAATGTTTTGAAACAGGTAAAATTTCTGATAAACACAATTAATCAAAAGGCCAGTCCTTTACCTTAACCAGGCCGCATAATGCTAAACTTCTCCACATTATGTGGTGTATTATGTAGTCGGCACAGCTCTTCCTTTTTTTTCATTGCCTTACCTATTTTCTTTAAACATCAATACATCAAGCTGCTCCTGTTTGATTACTGTCAAAAATTTTCCCATCTTTTCCACAGAAAGTAGAAAACTTTCAAAATGTTTGGTTTTCCACATGCACATATCGCACAACCCTTTTCAATATCTTGGGTTTTTTTGTGCCATTGAAGACTTACAGCAAAGTCTTCACACCTACCAAATGATGCAACAAATCTTCCCACAGCCAACCGACTTGTCTACTTATGTAAAATGTTTCACATTTTCTGGTTTTTTGGGGGCCTTGAGCAGAAATGGAATGGAATGGAATTGTCATAAATTGAAATGTCAAAAACGAAAAAGAAGAAGGCACGAAACTCGCAATCCAGACAAGTTCGAATGTGCTGCGGCAACGAATGGGTTGAGCCATACGTTTGTCATAATTTTGATATCTTTTTCTGCTCCTTGCTTGCCTTAGCCCATTATTGTCGTCGGATAACATTGAAATATCGTGGAATTCCTTCCATGACGAGTTCGGTGTGGTTGGTTTCTTGAAGCGCTTTGGGGCATAGCGATATGCGTTTTTTTTTTGTTTTTGCTTTTGTTTCGTGTGCTCCAAATAAAATTGGCAATAAAAAAGTTGCTATAACTGCAGAGGAAATATCATAATTGGAAAAGTTTTCAACATTCAGACTGTTTGCTCAACCTCGTCGTAGTCGTCGCTGAGAGTATTTGTGTCTGGATGAGTGTGTGCGAGTGTGTGTGTGTGTGGGAGAGTGGTGTGTGTTTTGTGTCATAGTGGAAAAGTAGGGAAAGAATAACTTAGTAATACTTTTTCCCAAAGTAACTTTTTGTTGCTGGTATTGCCTACTTGGTGTTTGTTGCCTTTTCTTGGTGCTGCTGTTTTGTCCTTGTTCGTGTTTTGTTTTTTTTTACTACTGTATCCTTTGTGTTATCTCAGCTTCTGATCGCCCATAAACACACAATTCCCACACCAACTTCGGTGTCTCTGCTTGACTGGTAGGTGCTACTGTTAACCGAATTGCATTACTTTACCAAATTTATTAAAAACATGACACTTTTGAATGTGATGTTTTGCCAAGTCTACTGGGTTGAATTTTAATTTAAACTTTAAGTCATTGTGGTTAAATAATTGGAATATTTCAAGATGCTTTTTTAAGGGAAGAAAAAAAAAATAAAGAGAAAGGGAAGTTTATAGGCAAAATAATCGGTTAGAAAATCTTTTTCATCTTTTTCATTAAAACTAAAAGTGTGTTAAGCAAATCAAGGAAAAACGTGCTAAGTTCGGTCGGACCGAATATTAGGAAACCCCCTCCATGGATTCTGCTAAAAGTTTACACAAAATGAGTTTAACTAAAGTTGTTCGTTACCTACCAAATTTCTGCCATACCGGCCAAATTCAAAGCTTATAGAGGCTACAGAAGGCTAATCGGGAGATTGGTTAAATGGTTCTACACTGATTCGGACATTACAAAACCCTATTTAAAAAATTTCAGCCAAATCGGAAAACAATTGCGATTTCCATATGCTCAAGATATCGAATCGGAAGATAGGTTTCTATGGGAGCTATATCAGATTATAGATCGATTTGGACGGTTGAAAAAGAACACTACGATCAAATGTCAGCCTAATCAAATAATATCATCAGCTTCTAGGCGCTTAAGAACTTTATGTGGGAGCTATTTCAAAGTCTAAACCCATATAGCCGATTCGCTATCCCCAGCGACCTACATCAATGACAAGTATCTGTGCGAAAATTCGAGCTGCTAGCTTTGCGCGTTTGACCGCTATCGTAATTTCAGACGGATGGACGGACGGAATAATGGTAATGGTAACATCGACTTAAAATGTCAAGACATCAAGGGATAGTCTTCTATTCCCTCATGGGAATACGAGGTGTTACAAATGGCAAAACTAGATTAGGATTTCCTATGGTGGTGGGTATTGTAATGTACAAGACCACGGAGGGGTCTGGATGCGAGTTCTAAAAACTTTGCAAGCATCCTTCAGTCTATGCCGAGTTAGGACTACGGGAGCCTTTTCTAGCTAACTTCAGTCGGGTGGGGGGTTCGCGTCCTGCTCTTCATAGACTAAGTTCCCACTACAAAATTATTATTATAGACTCCCTATTTTTTTAACTGAGATATAGAAACTACATGGCCCAGTATGATAAAAAAATACACCCGCTTTAATCCTACAAAAAAAAAAAAAAAAAATGAATTTTATATGAAATGGGTATTTTCCCGAAAGCCATTATATTGGGTCTCTCAGTTGTTGTTGAGAGACTTGCCTCATAACCCTCACCTTGCTTTGTTCTAGTGGCATAATGATTTAGTCTAGAACCCCAACTTTGATGCTTATTATTTCATCCCTATCGACCTACATTCCAGTAAGAAAACATTCCAAATTCGGTTAGCAATCCATTATTATTTTTTATAAATATTTAAAATATATTAATCATAAAATTTCAATAATTATGCAGCTTAGAATTAGGTTAGAAATTATATTGTTTGTTTGCATAAAACAAAAGACAAAAAAAATCCAAAAATATATGTGATTTTCAACTAAGACATAGGATATTTTTGAATGATTATAAAGCTAAAATATTTTAAAGAAACTAGTCTCAAACCTAAGTAAATAACTCAAATCGTATGAAATACATTTTTTAATTTCAATGATTTGTATACTTAATTTTTTTTATATGTAGGCAAAATAGATTCTTTTTGAAATTCGCATAATGAGCAGTGGGGTAAACAATGGAAATAAAAGAAACGTTTGGTACTTTTAAGAAGTTGCATTAACTTTCGGCAAACCCTTTAAGAAACAATCTTATATCTGTTGTTTCTGTTTCACTTGTTCATACATTTTGTAAAATTGATAATTGAGATCAAATCATAAAGACGTTTGCAATGACAGTGCGCCCACGCATGATAATGATGATGAGTATAACACTTAGAATCAACTGGTTTTACTAATGAACATTTGTTGGGCATCAGTGACGTCATTACCGTGGGAGCTCTACTCCACTTATAAAAAGAAGAAAACACAAATTCATCAATGAATTTGTTTTTGTTATTGTTGCAAGGCAATAGTCACAGAATCATTGCAAACATTTTTATACACTCACGAAAAAAATATCAGTGCAAGACAATATAAATTTATATGAAAACAAAGTATTTACTTAAGACTCACCAGCAAATCGTCCCTTAGGGAAGGCCTTCGTATATTGCGATGCTGCAGATGCTATTTAAAAGAGATTTATAATATGTTGCATAAATATGTAAAATTAAGTAAATTTCATGATACTTAAAACCTTTAAACCACAGCAAAAATTATGCGATTTTCAAATGGAGAAATGTTCTTTTAAATTTAGCACACTGTGTATGAAAGCGATATTTTGCTGCTTATGATCTCCACTTTTTCTACGAGCTCCACAATGAACATACTGAAATTTAAAGATTGTTACAAAAGTTGGCCTGTTTCAGATAGGCGAACTGGTACTAGTCAAATTAGACATCTCGGTGTATGGGCTGCATCATGGACAAAATGAAATGAACATTGTTGGGATTACGATTACAATGGTCGGACTAGAAATTCCAGGGTATGCTCGGCATCAGGTGAAGTTTTATCAATCTGGCTTTTGCGGTTGCGGCACTAACCGTCGTGGGCTCCAGCAGCAATCAGAATTTCAATGAGACTTGCTGTAAGGCTCCCTGTGTATTTAGGTGTGTGTTCAGTGTTGGCTCGATCAGTGTTCTTTTTGTTGATTTTTCCCTGGCAGACAATTGAGGACAAAAGCACTCGGGAGAGCAGCCTCCTCGCAAAACCAAAAAGGTCTGATATGGGCAAAAGCGTACCAGTGTCGGTCTGGGTACGTCTGCCTGTGATGGATGCTGCCTCCCGGTATATAATAGGTTTAAATATGCTTATTCTGGACAGGCGGCATAGGACATTGGTCATAAGTCCAGTGCCACGTGATAAGGTTAACCTAATTTTAGCAACCAAAGTCAAACTAGGGGAGAGCCGTACGAAAAATAACTTCTTAGGAAATTTGCACATTTTACAGCCTTTCAACGGAAAACATACCTTTTCCAAAAAAATACGATTCGTGTATAAAAAGTAATGATTGTAAAAATCAAAAGTTGTTGCACTTTGTCACTATAAAAAGTAGATTAACTCAAAAGGTTTTAATTTATCTTTCGCGTAATATCGAACCGAACACTTCGAAGAATCCAACAGAAAGGAAGTCTCTCGAAATTTTGCAATCATTTTGGGGCTTGGTTTTACATATTGGATATGACCAAAGCAAAACGTCAAAATGTGGATTGTACCCTTTGCAACATCAATGTACCATTTTCAGGTCTAAAGTCATCATTCGGTAATTAGGCTTTACCAAGAAAAATGCTGCCACTACAGGGTGGTCTGAGTGAAATGAAGTACAAATTCAGGCAGTCAGCTGATTAAAACAAGAGAGTGTTTTTACAACTCTCTATAGAAGATATAAAAAACAAAACAGATTCAATGAAAACGGTACCTTACCGCCAACCAAATTTTTTCAATCAGGGTAGGAAAAATTGCTCAAAATAAAGGAAAAAATTTAAGATTCCATGACACATTCTTCTTTTGGTGAAAAATATTGTAAATTTAAAAAAAAAATATAGAAAACTTTACGATCAAAATGTATGCGTAAATAAATTATACCCTTGGGTAAAAAAAATCTCTTCTCCAATTATGATATCAACAAGAAAAGGCAAAAAAAAAGATTGAAATTAGCCTGAGCCGTCCACTGCAGTATAAACATCTGTTCGTCATTCCGTTTGAAGCATCTCGAAATATTTTCCTAAAAATTCAAAAAGAATATATTCTTGATAATTATGGCCTCTTATGTCAATCTGTCGTTTATCTATCTGTCGAAAGATGTATGTGAAGATAAATTCGAATATAACTATTCGAGACAAAACCACCACAAGCACCCTGCATGTAAGATTATGAACTAATTATACCCTACATCACTACTGTAGTACAGGGTTGTTGTTGTTGTAGCACACATTTCATGTCAACCGTCAATACACTCTTAGATTTGTTCTTTGTCAATAATTCTTTGAAGATATCATTGCATGACCAAATTTCTGTTACATGTTTCTCTAAGCGTGATCTGATTTATCTCGCCTACGATTTTGATTTGCGGGAGAAAGATGAGGACATATCTTATCGTGACTACGGCAATTTGAATTATGAACATTTAGGTGGTAAGGTCTACCAGGTGAACTAGGATGACATTTTTACACATTTAACTGTCGATCAGCAGACGGCTTTAATGACGGATAACATTTTACATCTCGATGATGCAACAGTTCCAATACTGATTAAAAGGGCTTCGCCCAAACAAAGTCATGGTTCAACTCAAGAATCAAGGCGCTTAACGGGGATAGGGACTTGGCTTACAGTAGATGGAAGCGTTTCAAGTCTTCAGAGCTGAAAGAAAAATTCCGTGAAGCTAGGAAGAAAGTTAACAGTTTTATTAATGCGGCTAAAATGGAGTATTATTCTTCAAGATATGATTGCGCAGTGGGCTCGAAGAGTAAGTGGAAGGTGATACATGACATCGGAGTGGGTAAACCCAAGCCAAACACTCGATACCATGGGGATCTGAATGAACTCAATAGGACTTTTGTAAGCATACCCTTATATACAAACGGACACGCAATTTTACAGTGATGTTGATGGGTCGGCTTTCGTTTTTGATGCCCATAGGCCTTTTGAGTTTAAATGTGTTAGCCATGAGGAAGTTTATGAGAGTTTTGTCCGTGTTAAGTCAAATGCAATTGGCTTGGACGGAGTTGATCCGAGATTTGTACGAATGTTACTTGCATATCTCCTACCGTACTTCACCTACCTGTTTAATTCAATTTTGAGCTCCAGTGTGCATCCTATTACGTGGAAGCATGCAAAGATTATCCCCATTCCCAAATCCAACGTTGATTATCGGCCGATATCAATCTTATGCTGTCTCTCTAAGATTTTCGAGAAAATTCTTCATGGACAGATGTCGGTATATCTTCACCAAGAGTCCCTGTTGTCAGAAATACAGTCCGGCTTCCGTTCTGATCTTAGTTGCATTACTGCATTGGTTGAAGTGGCTGAATCGATCAGAAATGGCATTGATGAGAACAAAATTGGCTTTCTGGTTCTTTTGGATCACTCCAAAGCTTTCGACACGGTTGATCACATGAATTTATGCATGAAACTACGGAATTTTTTTTTAACTTCACATCAACGGCAACGAGTCTGATTGTGTCGTATCTGAGCGATAGACGGCAGTCTGTATGCGCAGGGAATATATTATCTAACTCCTTGTTTGTACGTAAGGGGGTTCCCCAAGGATCGATTGTAGGCCCACTTCTTTTTTTCATTATATGCGAACGACTTGCCTCGTCAACTAGCACACGGTCAAATTATGATGTATGCTGGTGACGTGCAGATTTTTCAAAGCGGCTTTGTGGACAATGTAGACGACTGCATAAGTAAACTTAACGTATCGCGTTTATGACTGGGCGACTGCAAATGGTTTGTTGTGCACCGTCCACCAGCATTGTATTGTATCTTTCGTCTGCTTGATTCTGTTGAGTGTCAAGACCCAGGAACTCTGCGACTAAGATGGGGTGCGTCCACACGGATCTGGGTCTGAGTCGAGTGGGTCTGGCCGGGCAGTTAAACTGGTGACGTGTATCGTGCGGTCCCTGGTTAGAATCGGGATATACATCTTGCACGTCGGCATCAATCCTTGCTCTATAGGAGTTGAGGCGGCTGCATCTCCCGTAACGTAATTGAGCCAGAACTACTCTGGTTTGTCGGGGGACGTCAATTTCCTCAGGTGCAATGGGAGGCGGTTGTTCTCCAAGGACTACATTCACCCGGTAACCAATTACCGCATTTGTTACCGTGTCTCCATGAATGTTGTAGTACAGGGTATTATAACTTAGTGCATTTGTTTGTAACACCCAGAAGGAAGAGAGATAGACCCATTGATAAGTATACCGATTGACTCAGAATCATTATACCCTACACCACTACTGTGGTACAGTCAACTATAGTGCATTTCTTTGTAACACCCAGAAGGAAGAGAGATAGACCCATTGATAAGTATACCGATCGACTCAGAATCACTTTCTGATTCGATTTAGCCATGTCCGTCTGTCTGACTGTATATCTGTCTGTCTGTCCGTCTGTCCATGTTAATTTGAGTACAAAGTACATGTCGCAGTTTTTATCCGATCGTTTTAAAATTTGGTACTTGTTTGTTTTTCGGTCTAGAGACAAAGCCTAATGAAATTGGAAAAAAATCGGTTCAGATTGGGATATAACTCCCATATATATGTTCGTCCGATTTTCAGTAATAATGCAATAAAATGGTCATTTTTGAACCGATTCTTTCGAAATTTGCCAGGAAAGACTTTCTTACGACTCTCGATATTGCTGGTAAATTTCATGGAAATCGGCCCAGATTTAGATATAGCTGTCATATATGTATATCGCCAGATTTTCATTCCAAGAGCCACTGCAAGCGCATTGTTTGACCAATTCTGCCAAAATTATGCACAACGCTTTCCTCGACGACTACCACATTATCTGAAAAGTATGCTCTAAATCGGTTCAGAATTAGATATAGCCCCCATATATATGTTCGTTAGTTTTTGGGTAATTTGCAATAATGTTGTCATTTGTCAACCGTAGTTATTACATTTTGAACATATTTGCTCGCCGAGGTCCATCGAAATTCGTTCAGAATTGGATATAGCTCCCACATTCTACTTATAGGGTAGGTGCAGGGTATTATACAGTCGCACCGCACGACTTTTGCCCTTCCTTACTGGTCTTCTGATTCGATATCTGATTCTATTTCTGCCTGTGGTGTATAAATTAGAGGTCGTAATTTTCATCCGATCGTCTTCAAATTTGGCACAAGGATTTTTTGGTTCTAGAGACAAAGCCTATTGAAATAGGAAGAAATTGGTTCAAGTTTGGATATAGCTCCCATATATATGTTCGTCCGATTTGGACTAAAATTGCAATTATAACGTCATTTGTAAACCAATTTTCACGAAATTTTGCACGATTGGTTCTCTCACATGTCTCGACATTATTGGAGAATTTCATAGAAATCGGCTCAGAGTTAGATATAGCTCCCATATACATGTTCGTCCCATTTGGATTAGTATTGCAATTATTTGGTCATTTGTTAACAGATTCACACCAAAATTGGCACAAAGGATTCCTATATGACTCCCGGTATTGCTGTTGAAGTTAATAGAAATCGGTTCGGATGCATATATATACACTTTCGTCCTATGTTGAATAATCCTCAATAATTTAGTAATTTGTTAGCCGATCTGCACAAAAATTTGGCACGAAGATTTCTCTTCTAAATCTTCTGATGACTGATGAATTTCATAGAAATTTATTCAGTTTTAGGTATAACTCCCATATATATGCATCTCCCGATTTTCACTTGTAAGGCCTTTGCTAACCCATTAATCAATCTCTTCAAAAAATCAAATTTTAGCAAATTTCAAATTTGGCGACTTAGCCTGCATATCCAGTGTGGTGTAGGGTATCAAAAGGAAGGCTTCACCGGACTTTAGCCCATCCTTACTTGTTTTATAAAGGCAAAAACATTTTTTTGAAAAAGTGTCCCTTGTGGCCATATGGACAAAGACATAAATCTCAATTTGGGACAGTTGGTAAGTCTTTGGCTGAACTACCCAACAATAGAAGCTTTTAGTCCAAACAAGTAAAAGCGTGCCAAGTTCAGCCGGGCCGGTTAACCATCACGTACCCTTCACCATGGATCGCATTTGTCAAGTTTTTGCCACATCTCTCTTTATAGGCCAACTAGCTGACCCGGGACCGCTCCGCTGCGCCTTCTTTTACTTTATATGGAACAAAATTTTCCTTGGAGTATTTATTTTCGACAATTAAAGAGCTTTTGGTGAAATAACATGCTACGAAAATAGTATATCGCTTGACTAACAGTTTTACAATATAAGTGCCTTTATCTGAATCCCATGTGATCTTTATTGGTCTACGAATTTAAGTTTAGATGTAAAGTGTACTCCATTCTTAAGATACTTCATTTCAGCCCGATATTCTCATGATGTCTGATTTAGGGGTGTTTTCGGGGGAGAGGTGGTCCCCCAGACACTTGGCCATATAAACATATCTTCTTTTAAATGTCATTCATTTAAACCCCATATTGCCATTGGTTTTGAGAGGAGTTTATAGGATGAGGCGTCCCCCAAAAACATGGTCCCAAAATAGATTATCAAATTCGTTTTCTAATATCAATTACCTTTCATTTGGCATGGTCGAGAAATTTTTTCTCTTTGGGGGTGTTTTGGGAAAGGGGTGATGCCTTAAATACATGGTCCTTAAATTGGATATCAAATTCGTATTCTACTTCCACATACCTTTATTTGAACTCCATATTGCGATGGTCACTAAAAAATTGCTGTTTGTGGGGTATTTTGGGCAAGGGGTAGACCCCCAGAAAATTGCTCCCGAAAGTGGGTATCAATTCTTGCTCCACCCCCCAATACCTTTCATTTAAGCTCCACATTGACATGATCGGTAAATAAGCCCGATTTAGGGGTGTTTTGGGGATTAAGATGGTTCCCCAAACACTGAGCCCGGAAAATATATCAGCAACGTGCTCTATTCTCATATATCTATATATCATTTATTTGAACCCCATTTTGCCATTGGCCTCAAAATTGGATACCAAATTCGTTTTCTAATCTCATTTAAACTCCTTATTGCAAATATGTCTGGTTTGGGGTATTGGCCCTAAAAAATATAAATATTTTGTTCCACTGTCTTGAAGACCCAAATTGTCTTGGTGAGCAAAAACGTCCTATTTGGGGGTTGTTATGGTGGTGGGACGTTACCTAGACAGTTGGTCCCTAATGTTGATATCAGATACGTGGTCTACTACCGCATACCTTCAATTTGAGCCTCATATTTCCATAGTCGGCAAACATGACCGGCTTGGGGGTGTTTTGTGGGTTGGGCGTTAACTCAGTGAGTTGGCCTTAAAAATATATATCAGATTCGTGTTCCACTTTAAAAACCCTCTTACTTGAGCCTCATATTGCAATAGTCAGCAAATACCTACTATTTGGATGGTGTTGTGGGGTTAGGGTGGCCCCATAGACATTTTTCCCGAATGTTGATATCAAATTCGTGCTTTACTCCCAAAGACCTTTTATTTGAGCCCCATATTGCTATAGTCGTAAATTTGTCCCCTTCGGGGGATGTTTTTGGTGAGAGGCGGCCCCCAAACACTTGTTCCTGTATTTGGATATCAGATTCGTATTCTACATTGAAATACCTTCTATTTAAGCCCCATATTTCCATGGTCAGTAAATAAGTCTTCTTTGGGGGGTGTTTTGGGAAAGGGGTTGACCCCCAGAAACTTAGTCCCACATTTGGATATCGCATTCGTATTCTACTCGCAAATACCTTTCATTTGAGTCCCATATTGCCATGGTCGGTAAGTATGTCCGATTTAGGGGTGTTTTGGGGCTTGGGGTGGTCCCCCTAGTACTTGGTCCGACAATTGAAAATCAGATACGTTTTCTTATCCTACATACCTTTCATTTGAGTCCCATATTGTCGTGATTGGTCCAAATATATGTTTGGTAGGTTTTAGGGTGGAGCGGTCCCCCTAGGTACCCCATCCGAAATTTGGATACTAAATTTTTATTTTTAGGGTACTATATGAGAGCACACAAAATTTTGCTTAAATCGCACCACCCATCTCCGAGATCTGGCGTTTCTGAAAATTAGGGTAAGGGGGAGGGTCCGCCCCTCCCCCCCTTCTGATATCAAAAAATTTATTACCCTATTTTAACCACGGGATCATTATGCACAATCTGTGAAAATTTAAAAAAAATCGGTTCAGCCGTTTCAAAATCTGTAAGGAACACACAAACAAGCAAACATAAATTGATTTTTATACCCTCCATCATAAGATGGAGGTATACTAATTTCGTCATTCTGTTTGTAACAATTCGAAATATTCGTCTGAGACCCCATAAAGTATATATATTCTTGATCGTCGTTACATTTTATGTCGATCTAGCCATGTCCGTCCGTCCGTCTGTCTGTCAAAAGCACGCTAACTTCCGAAGGAGTAAAGCTAGCCGCTTGAAATTTTGGTATTGTAAATGGGCCATATCGGTCCATGTTTTGATATAGCTGCCATATAAACCGATCTTGGGTCTTGACTTCTTGAACCTCTAGAGTGCGCAATTCTTATTCGATTTAAATGAAATTTTGCATGACGTGTTTTGTTATGATATCCAACAACTGTGCTAAGTATGGTTCAAATCGGTCCATAACCTGATATAGCTGTCATATAAACAGATCTGGGGACTTGACTTCTCGAGCTTCTAGAGGGCACAATTCCTATCCGATTTGGCTGAAATTTTGTATGACGTATTTTATTCTTACTTTCAACAACTGTGTCAAATAAGGTTCAAATCGGTTAATAACCCGATATAGCTGCCATATAGACCGATGTTGGGTCTTGACTTCTTGAGCCTCTAGAAGTCGCAATTATTATCCGATTTGCCTGAAATTTTGAACGACGGATTCTCTCATGACCATCAACATACGTGTTTATTATGGTCTGAATCGGTCTATAGCCCGATACAGCTCCCACATAAATCGATCTCTCTATTTTACTTCTTGAGCCCCCAAAGGGCCCAATTTTTATTCGAATTGGCTGACATTTTACACAGGTCTCTAACATATAATTGGTCCGAATCGGACCATATATTGATATCGCCCTAATAGCAGAGCAAATCTTTCCTTTCATCCTTTTTTTTGCCTAAGAAGAGATGGCGGGAAAAGAACTCGATAAAAGCGATCCATGGTGGAGGGTATATAAGATTCGACCCGGCCGAACTTAGCACGCTTTTACTTGTTATATATATGTCACCGCCGATGAGTTCCTTACTGGACCCTTAGCGACTACAATTTTACATAAAAAAAATTGGAATATTTTGATCCATTTCACAGTTACAGAAAAATTTTGAGAAATTTTCGATTTCGAACCACAGTGAGACAATTCGAAAAAGATAAGTATGATCGGGAGATCGGTTTTTATAGGAGTTATCTCAGGTTTTGGACTTGAATTCGAACCATACTTGCTTAATCTGTTGAATGTCATGAAAAAGTCATAGCAAAATTTCTGCCACATTGGATTAAAATTGTGCTCTCTAGTGGCTTAAGAAGTAAATTTGGTAAATTTTTAGCCCGTTTATAATCGCAACCGACCCACATAAATATGAAGTATTCGTGCAACATTTCAAGCTTTAGTCCTTCGAAACTTATCGTGCTTTCAATAGATGGACGAACAGGGGGACATAGAGACGGATGAACATGGCTAATATGCCTTATGGTGCCCTAGGCGAATATTTCGAGGGTTTATAAACCGAATGGTGAAATTAGTACACCCCCATCCTATGGTGGAGTTATTAAACAATAACTTGCTGATTTCTATACATTTTGCCTACAATGGTGTAAAATAGAAAGTTTTTTTTTTATAACAACTACCGGTAATACCACCTGCAAAATGACCACAAAATTCTTAATTGCCGTTTAATAATAATAATATAACAATTATTTTCCATGTACGTTAATGCTAGAATATCAAAAATTAATTACACACTCACTTCTGGGCAATAAAAATGAATTATTTCTCAAGTCCGTAAAGCTTTCACCAAAAGTCAACAATCGAAGGCAAACCTGACTTCTTGTCCAGACACGTGTCGTTTTTTGAATAATTATTGTTGGCGTTTTTTTGTGTGTAATTAATTTACGCCGGAAACACCCAACAATGTGATTGGATTATGGTATCAATTAAGGCATATTTTACTCGTTCATGTATTCCATCATAATTAGGAAAATTAAAATGCCGACAGGGTATCAATTAATTTGCCTCACTTTAGCCAAATTCACCATCGATGTTATGTACATGCCACTCTCACCCCGTCCATGCAATACATGTTGTCCATCACCACCGGTTCGCCACCTTCCTGTGCAAAGCCCTCTTAACTTTTAGGCTGTTGGGGATGTTATTTCAATTCCTCGTATTATGTTCGTTAAATGCAAAACTTGACTTAAGCCCCATGGCTAAGGGAGGAGGGATGGAGTAGCAGGACATTTGGCGAGAAATTGTTATTGACTTATCCCATGTGTCTTGACCTTTGAAATCCTATTAGACTTTGTAAAACTCTACATAAAATGAAACTTTATCGACTGAAATCAACTCGCTTTGACTTGGTGTGTGGATTCTTGTCTGTGCTCTTGTATGAGCCTTGACTACTTCAGTATTCGTAAGTTCTTTGCGAGCAGCAAAAACAAAAAAAAAAGTTGAACGCAAAAGTTGTTACTCCCCTGCTGTTGGGCCAAAGTCATTTCTTGTTAAGAGCTGACAGTTCAAAGGCAACGGAAATAAGACACCAATTTAAAAGACTTAACAAAATTTTGTCTCAAGCGGAAATAAAACTTTGCACTTCTACAGAAAGACGGTGTGCAGGCGGACATAAAAATGACAGAGTTGTCAGGTTGTCTTATTTACAAAAAAAAAAAACATTTTAATTTACAAATTGCTTTTGTTCAGACCGGTGTCAAATATCGCAGAAAATGTCAATGAACATGGACTTCAACTAAATTCTCAGGTGTATTAAGCTACGAATACAATTCGATGTTATGTATCCAGACGATTGTTTTGGTAAAACTCAAATGAAATTTTAATACTATTCAAAATTTTTTTATACTCGTAGTCTTCAACACGACAAATCCTACCGAAGAGTCTCGGATGGTTCCAAACGACATCGCGATCTAGGAAACCAGTCAAATGCTATTACAAAGCATTTTTTGTGTTCTATTTGTAATAGAATACAGATTACCCTAAGGTCTGCAGCTAGACAATATCCGATTGTATGAATTTCCAAAAACTTTATCTAGAAAACTCATCTACTTTGGACAAAATCCAAATTAGGCATCATCGTGGAATATTCTCTGTTAATCAAATTTCGACCAATTTTTTAAGAATTAAAAACTTTTGGAGGCCAACCTAGCGGTTAGTATCACCAGCTTTGGTTTTGATCGACTGGGTACACAAAACCGGCGAGAGCGTCAAATTTTTCAGTAGTGTAAAGTTTCTTCATTAAGCGGTGTAGTTCTGCGGCAACACACCTACAAAATTCCGTCTGAAATTTTAGCAACAATAATTGTTGACGTATTCTTCTATATTCAAGGAATTCGCTATCACATGGCTATGGCTTTGGTTTCCCTATACAATGGTATGCCGCAAAATGAGTAGAACGAAAATGTGAGGAAAGGCTCTTCCACAGAGAGACAGATGTCCATGCATGTCATAACTCAAGCTACTACACAAAACAAACAGAGGGGAAAGCCATTGCGAAGTTGTTGATGGGTGCAGACTTCTTGGCCTAACGTCGCACAATATCTCTACCCATATGTCGTGTGCGAATGGGTAGAGATATTGAAACGGTTAGAGCTGAGTTATTATCGAGATCGTCTGCATCGTGTGTTTCAAGGCCCTAGGTTGTCCGACGGCGACTTTTGGCAGTTAACTGAAACGGCTGAACCGATTACCATGAAATTTTGACAGATTGTGTAGTTTGGTGCGGAAGCAAACATAGGCTATACAATTTTTTGATATCGGGAGAGGGGAGGACCCTCCCCCTTACCCCAAAAGTACAACCCAAAAATAAAAGTGGACCGATCGGGACAATATTGCATTTAAATGAAAGGTATTTAAGAGTAGAGTACAAATTTCATAATAAATGTTGGGTCCAAGTACCTGGGAGGCCGCCCCAGCCCCAAAACCCCTTAAAATAGGTTTATTTGACGATCATGACAATATGGGACTCAAATGAAAGGTATTCGAGAGTAGATAACTAATATGGTCAGGAAGTAGGAATAGACTTTATAATTTATTGATAACGGAAGGGGGCGGACTCTCCACCGTTACCCAAAAAACACTACACAAAATCAAAAGTGAACCAATAAGGACAATATGGGTATCAAATGAAAAGTATGCGGGAGTAGATAACGAATCTGGCATATAAATTATGTAGAAGTATAGGGGGTCACCCCACCCCCACAAAAAAGCCCAAAATGAGCACATTAGCCAAACACGGATATATGGAACTCGGTTAGTTTATTCCGTATAGACTGAAAAACGGCAGAAACGATTTTCTCGAAATGTTCGCATATTGTGTAGGTAGGTCTGGAAGGAAACATAGGCTATGTAATTTTTCGGTATCTGAAGGGGGACGCAAACTCCCTCTTATGCCGAAAACACAACCCAAAATGCAAAATAGAACGATCGGGACAATTAAGGTATCAAATGAAAGGTATTGGAAAGTAGAATACGAATATGGTATTAAAAACATCCGGCCCGTTGGGCCCCAACCCCAAAACTCGCCCAAATAGACATATTGGACGTTCATTTCAATATGGGGCTTACATGAAAGTATTCGGGAGTGGATTTCGAATCTGGCATACAAAATCTGATCGAAGTATAGGGGGTAACGCCACCCCTCAAAAACGCCATTAGACCCATTATGACTATATGATACTTGGCTGAACCGATTTTCTTAAAATTTTCATAGATTGTAAACGTTTGTCTGGAAGGAAACATAGGCCATATAAGTTTTAGATATCGGATGGAGGTGGACCCTACCCCTTACACTAAAAACATCACCCAAATCCCAAAGTGGTATGATGGGCACAATAAGGGTATAAAATGAAAGGTATTAGAGACCAAAAAACCAATATGGTATTAAAATTTGTGTCCTAGTACTCGGGCAACCCCCCCCCCCCCCCACCCCAACCACAAAACTCCTCTAAACAGAGGACTCCATACGGGGCTCAAATGAAAAATATTAGGCAGTAGATTACAAATATGGCATAAAACATTAGGTCCAAGAAATGGGAGGTCGCCCACCACCAAATACCCCCAAATGGGCATATTAGACGACCATGGCTATATGGGACTCAAATGAAAGGTATTACTGAGTAGATTATGAATATGACATTAAAATTTGCGTTCAAGTCTTGGTGGCGCTTTCCTCTTAAAGATACGTCAAATGGGTTATTTGACCCATTATGACAATGTGGGACTCAAAAGAAAGGTATTTGGGAGTAGAAAACGAATTTCATGTCCAATTTTGAAGCCAAGTGTTTTGGGGTACGCCGTAAAGCACCCCCTAAACTGAACTTCCTTTCCGTTGATAATAAAGATAGAATTTGATATCTATTGGTTGCCCAAAAAGTAATTGCGGATTTTTCATAGAGTCGGCGTTGATAAATTTTTTCACAGCTTGTGACCCTGTAATTGCATTCTTTCTTCCGTCAGTTATCAGCTGTTACTTTTAGCTTGCTTTAGAAAAAAAGTGTAAAAAAATGCATTTACTTTCTTTTAAAAACTTTTTGGGCAACCCAATATTTTCAGTGCAAAGTGCCGCCTCAGCCCCAAAACACCCTCCAAACCGATCATATTTACCGGCCATGCTAATATGGGGCTCAAATTAAAGGAATTTGGAAGTGCAGCAAGAATTTGATATCCAAATTTGAGTCGAAATGTCTGAGGTGCCATCCCTCCCTTAATGATAACATTACCCTAAGGAAGAACATTACCACCAGGAACCGAGAAGGGGCATATCCTCACACATCAAAGAGTGCTTTCCGATTCAAGTTTAAACTCAATGATAAGGGACATTTTTTATAGCCGAGTCCGCAGTGCGACTACTTTTTTTTAAATGACCATGCATGGTATTGTACCTTGCAAATGTCGCCAACATTAAGAGGGGATAAACGACGCTTTGTCCGATGTTCTCTAAAAACTCTTTAACTCTCTAGAGAGTTAAAGAAGGCGCAGCGGATCGGGCCCGGTTCGGCTAGTTACGTATACAATTTCAGAAATATGTCCCCTTCTGCAAAGAAAATACCAAATAGTACCAAGAAAAACAATACATCGGAGTCGCCCAATATATATTATGAAGTATAAATGAATTCCAATTTTGAGCGCTTTGGCTCAGTTCGTAAAGAAAGTACGAATTTGTATGTTATAGTACCTAAATGTATGATTTTGAAAAAAAAACTTCTGTTTGCCAAAAATGTATAGCCAAGGTGTAGCTTTATCCCAATTTTGAGAGCTTTAGCACACTCCGTTAAAAAGTACCATTTTGTACGTTTGAGTACCTAAATATACGAATAAAAAATATCTTTTAGTCACCTAATATATTTCTTCAAGGTACCAATTTCACCACAATTGGTACGTTTTCTTCCACATGTCTTTTTTTTGCCAAGACTGCGATAATGTTTGTCAAATTGCTTAATGTTAGCAGTACCCCTTCGCTGTTGCCGAAGATAAGCCTTTTCGTACCGTTTTGCACTTTTTGGTACCAAAATGTACGAATTTTGACTGATTATTCAGTCACCCATCATATATTTCCTTCTTATACCTATATGCCAAATTTCAGACCTCTAGCTCCATCGGTAAAGAAAGTACCAACTGGTACAAACATTTTCGAGTTGTTAATAGATTATTTAGTCACCCACAATATTTTCCCTGCATGCCAAATTTCAGATCAATCTGTAAAAAGTACCAAATGGTACTAATTTTGGTGCCAAAATGTATGAAATTTTAATGATCATTTAGTCACCAATCATATATTTCTTAGTTGCACCTTCATGCCAAATTTCAGACCTCTAGCTCCATATATGGAAGTACGCAATGGTACCAATTTTGGTACCAAAATGTGCGAATGCTAATAAATCATTTAGCCACCTATCATATATTTCTTAGTTGTACCTACATGCCAAATTTCAGACCACTAGCTCCATCTGTAAAGAGAGTATCAAATGGTACCAATATGTAAAGGGTGATTTTTTTGAGGTTAGGATTTTCATGCATTAGTATTTGACAGATCACGTGGGATTTCAGACATGGTGTCAAAGAGAAAGATGCTCAGTATGCTTTGACATTTCTTCATGAATAGACTTACTAACGAGCAACGCTTGCAAATCATTGAATTTTATTACCAAAATCAGTGTTCGGTTCGAAATGTGTTCAAATTTTGACAAATTTTGTTCAGCGATGAGGCTCATTTCTGGTTGAATGGCTACGTAAATAAGCAAAATTGCCGCATTTGGAGTGAAGAGCAACCAGAAGCCGTTCAAGAACTGCCCATGCATCCCGAAAAATGCACTGTTTGGTGTGGTTTGTACGCTGGTGGAATCATTGGACCGTATTTTTTCAAAGATGCTGTTGGACGCAACGTTACGGTGAATGAACACATTTCGAACCGAACACTGATTTTGGTAATAAAATTCAATGATTTGCAAGCGTTGCTCGTTAGTAAGTCTATTCATGATGAAATGTCAAAGCATACTGAGCATCTTTCTCTTTGACACCATGTCTGAAATCCCACGTGATCTGTCAAATACTAATGCATGAAAATCCTAACCTCAAAAAAATCACCCTTTATGAAATTTTAATAGATCATTTAGTCACCAATCGTATATATCTTAGCTGCACCTACATGCCAAATTTGAGACCACTAGCTCCATCTGAACAAAAAGTACTGAATGATACCAAAATATACCAATTTTTAAAAGAACATTTGGTCGCCCATCATATATTTTTAAATTTAACCTACATGCCAAATTTCAGACCTCTAGCTCCATCTGAAAGGTAGTTACAAATTGTACCAATTTTAGTAAAAAAATTTACGAAATTTGAATAGATCATTTAGTCATCCATCATTTATTTCTTAGGTGCAACTATTTGCCAAATTTGGAACCTATAGATCCATCAATAATGAATGAACCAAATAATACCAATTTTGGTATCAAAATGTTCGAATTGTAAAAAAATCATTTAGTCGCCCATTATATATTTTTAAGCTTTATCTACATGCCAAATTTCAGAGCTCTAGTTCCATCTGCACAGAAACCACCAAATGGTACCAATACTTGTACCAAAATGTACGAATTGTAAAATGATCACAGTCGCCCATTATATTTTTCCTATTTGTATGTGCAAGCCGAATTTCAGACCTCCACCTGTAAAAAAGTACCAAATGGTACCAATTTTGGTACCAAAATGTACGAATTTTGAATAGATCATAAGTTACCCGTCATATATTTCCTAGTTGCACCTACATGCCAAATATCAGACCTCTTGCTCCATCTGTAAAGAAAGCACCAAATGGTACCAATTGCTGTACTAAACGCACTTTTTCTCCCGTTACTAGTAATATTTTTTCATATTCTCTTTTCACCCTTTTGCACCAGATGTATTTTAAGTCAAATTTCAAAATTCTACCTCTTTCCATCCGGCCTGTACAAAGTTCACCCATTTTGTACGTTTTTGGTACTTTTTTAGTACCTAAATGTATACATTTTCAAAAACTCTTCTAGTCACCCAATTAAGGTGTCTATAGTGTACCTAAGTTCCAAAATTCAGAGCTCTAGTTCAATTAATAAAGGAAGTACCAAATAGTACCAATTGCGGTACTAAACGTACTACTTCTCCCACTTCCGGTATGATTTTCCAAATTTTTTTTCCAAACCTTATTTTTCGAGACGCTCTTTAATTTGTGCGTGGGTCGTCAACGTTTGGGGGGGGGGGGGGTCCGTATTTACTACTCCTTTGTTTCTCATAGTAGTTCTCATAGTTTTCCGGGGGCGGGTTACTGGCCCAGCGCCCCAACCGCATGGGGGGATACATGTGCGATTCCACAATCGCACATGTATCCCTCGTTGTGGCGAGCCGTCTGCTCCAAGATCCGACCCTCGCCTCCAGCCGTCCCTAATAGACGCTGAGAATAGACGCTGATGTTGGCCATTGGTTATTTGAAGGCGCCAATAACTCGCCTTGTCATCTCGAGTATCATTGACACTCAGTATTTAATTAAGAGCCAGTGCCACCTGACTCCTCACTGAGACTCTCCTCTCGAAAATCGCTGACTGCCCGCATTTGCAGCTACTCCGCATAAAAACGGAGCTTTCCACCATCCGCAACCTGTGGACGCGCCCGGTAGCTTTCAGCTAAGCTTCCCGTGATAACGATGGACACCACACAAGTTGGAGCTCAAAGTTCCAACCTATGTGGTGCTCATAGTCATCCCGTATCGGCCGGGAACGCGATTCTACGTTCGGCTAGTGGAACAAATATTCTGTCATAGCCAAATAATGTAAAGTAGGTAAGTCTTTAATTTGTGCCCAAGAACAACATTCTAGCCCTTTCCGTTTGCACTGGGCAAATATGTATCATTTCGTACTTTTTAGTACCTAAACGTACGAATATCGCCAAACCTTATCCCGTGCCTATGATCCAAGATTGCCATTCATGTAGAATTTCTTGATTCTAGCTTTAGTCGTTTGGGTTGGGCGATCATCAGTCAGTCAGTCACTCAGCAATTAGTCAGTCCGTCAGTCAGCAATCAGTCAGTCACTCAACTCTTTAATATATAAACGGTTTCAAACATTTTTTTACTGGATAGTGCTCGAAAATTCCTACTAATCATGGAGTATGCCGAGGTGCCAATCATGGGGTATCCAAATAAATAGTTCAGCTGACAACCCATCGGCTCTTGATGCCTTGTCCTTCTTCAGCAAGGCTTCTGCTCTGACCCTTATTTTAGCTGGCAAAATAGTGCTTCCTTGTCCTTAGCATACTATCTCTATCAGGTATTAGATTTCCTTCTTTGCCTTGACCACTTCTCTGTCTCCATATTCAGTTGGCGGTTATCAATAACCATGGTGGATTGATTTGTTAAGATCTCATTCAATCTCAGCAATCTGCTGCTGTCAATTATACTTTGGAGGCGTATTATTTCATATGCCGCATCTCCTTCGATTTCACTGCAACTGCTGATGGTATTCATCTTCTTGCTTTTCCTTTTCGTATTCAACTCATCGAATTGCTGCCGTCAGTTGAATACTGGTCAACACTCGCATTTTCTTTATAAGGCTTGATATTTCCATGAGCACTCGTCATAATCAGCCCAGTTGCATTAGCCATATTTCTGGAGTCATCTACAGCCAGAATGCCAAATTTGTTATTTCCTTGATTAGAATTCATATTTCAACTCATTTCAATGCGACCATTGTCAAGACTTCTCGTATTTTGAATTTCAAGGCCTTCTATTCGATTCTCATGCTTTGAAGGAACAAGCATATTGCTTTTGAGCCTGTGCCAGCACTGACGACTACTATTGACAATTTCACTTTTGCGCAACACTTCACTTTTATTATACCTTCCACCATTGGAATGGGGGTATACTAATTTTGTCATTTTGTTTGTAACTCCTCGAAATATTCCTCTGAGACCATAAAGTATATAAATTCTTGATTGTCATATCATTTTAGGTCCATCTAGCCATGTCCGTCCGTCTGTATGTCGAAAGCACGCTAACTTTCGAAGGAGTAGAGATAGCGGCTTGAAATTTTGCACTAATACTTCTTGTTAGAGTAGGTCGGTTGGGATTGTAAATGGGCCATATCGGTCCATGTTTTGATATAGCTGCCCTATAAACCGGTCTTGGATTTTGACTTCTTGAGTCACTAGAGGGCGCAATTTTTTTCCGATTTAGCTGAAACTTTGCATGAGGTGTTTTGTTACGATTTCCAACAACTGTGTTAAGTGCGGTTCAAATCGGTCCATAACCTGATACAGCTGCCCTATAAACCGATCTTGGATCTTGACTTCTTGAGTCGCTAGAGGGCGCAATTCTTTTCCGATTTAGCTGAAACTTTGTGACCTGTGTTAAGTGCGGTTCAAATCGGATTATAACCTGATATAGCTGTCATAAAAACCGATCTGGGGTCTTGACTTCTTCAGTCTTTATAGGGCGCAATGTTTTGTTATGACTTCCAACAACTATGCTAAATATGGTTCAAATTGGTCCATAACATGATGTAGCTGCCATATAAACCGATCTTAAATTTTGACTTCTTGAGGCACTAGAGAGCGCAATTCTTATCTGATTTGGCTGAACTTTTCCAAGAAGTGTTTTGTTATAACTAGGAGGCCACCGTAACGCAGAGGTTAGCATGTCCACCTATGACGCTGAACGCCTGGGTTCGAATCCTGGCGAGACCATCAGCAAAAATTTTCAGCGCTGGTTTTCCCCTCCTAATGCTGGCAACATTTGTGGGGTACTGTGCCATGTAAAACTTCTCTCCAAAGAGATGTCGCTCTGCGACACGCCGTTCGGACTCGGCTATAAAAGGAGGCCCCTTATCATTGAGCTTAAATTTGAATCGGACTGCACTCATTGATATGTGAGAAATTTGCCCCTGTTCCTTAGTGGAATGCTCATGGGCAAAATTTGTTTGTTTTGTTTCTGACTTACAACAACTGTGCCAAATTTTATTTTAATTGGCCCATAACATGATATAGCTGCCATATAAGCCGATCTGGGTTCTTGACTTCATGAGTATCTATTGGTTGCCCAAAAAGTAGTTGCGGATTTTTTAAAAGAAAGTAAATGCATTTTTAATAAAACTTAGAATGAACTTTAATCAAATATTCTTTTTTTACACTTTTTTTCTATAGCAAGCTAAAAGTAACAGCTGATAACTGACAGAAGAGAGAATGCAATTACAGAGTCACAAGCTGTGAAAAAATTTGTCAACGCCGACTATATGAAAAATCCGCAATTACTTTTTGGGCAACCCAATAGATGTCGCAAATATTATCCGATCTGGCTGAAATTTTGTACAACGACTTCTCTCATGAACTTAAACATACGTGTCAATTATGTTCTGAATCGGTCGATAGTCTGATACAGCTCCCATATAAACCGATCTGCCTATTTTACTTCTTGAGCCCCTTAAGGGTGCAATTTTTATTCGAATTGGCTGAAATTTTACACAACGACATCTACTATGGTCTCCAACATTCAATTCAATTATGGTCCGAATCGGACGATAAATTGGACGATAAGCGCCAATGTTATAGTTATTCTTTCTTTTTATCAAATGTTTGCCTATAAAGAGAGACCGGGAAAAGAACTCGACAAAATGTGATCCATGGTGGAGGGTATATAAGATTTGGCCCGGCCGAACTTAGCACGCTTTGTTAAGAGATTAAAATTTGTTTTCAAATTCACGTTTCATCTCCCCTACAACTTTAAGATAGAGGCTCAAAAAAATATGAATCTCGGGGCATATTCGTTTGCGTTCATTACCTCAAACGGCAGTTAAAGGTAGCTTTCGTAGATAACTCCACGCGAAGTCTGTGTACTCAGACAACATAAAGGAGGAACCAATATTGACCTGGACTTTGCCAAGTTTAAGTCAGTCAAAACCGACAATTAGTATCCATTACCCCTCAACGCACCCATTTGACAACGCATATGTGTTCTTTCTAGGAACGGAGCTAGATATTTCGATTTACATAGGTCATGACACAATGAATCTATTCCCATACTTTGGTGGTATCTTTATAAAGGAGTATCCGTCCATCAATAGCATTTCCCGATAATCCTGCACAAATAGCATTTCACGATAACACACCAAACTCGTGCGTTTACAACCATAGAATTCATGAAATGTTCTGGTTTTCAAACAATCACAATCTTTCCACTGTTTACGAAAAAACGAACTCTTAAGACTTGTCAAGGTTACATGCTATGCGGTGAATCCCTACTTTCATAAGTATGAAATAATGGCCAAAATATTGACATTTTTCTTTGAATTTCAAATTTTACATTCTATTGGGCCATATCAACGTAATCAAATATTGATTATTTTTCTATGCCAACCTTTGACATATGACGTTGCCAAGGCCACCACAAGAGCTGCCATACCACATTGTCAACATATTGACATCTTCATTATTGTTGTTAAAGTTTCGTTGACAAATATTTGTGTATGAGTGTGTATGAGAGAGAGAGGAAGATGGTGCGGTGCGATTGTGAACATCTGCGAACTTGAAAGCTGCAGCCCAACTCAGGACGTTCAAGAAAAACATTAAATATTTAAATGACAAAAAATATGGCATTGAGAACAGAGTGAAAAGTTTTTTTTTTCGTCTTTTGCATAAAAACAGGAAAAAACGAAGAAATTTCATACATAATGGAGATGGAAGGCACATTCCCCAACTGTTTGGCCTGCAACATACATACACTGCAAAGAACCGTGAAATACATTTTTTCTTCGTAACGCCACAAAGCAAAAAAAAAAAAAAAACAATAAGAAAAAAACAAAACACAGTGCTTATACAAACGGAAACGGAAATACATCCACCCACACAGACACTCAAAACATGTGAATTATTGAGGACAAAGTCGAAGTGAAAATATTTTTCTAAAGCGAATATGCCGAAATGTTGACTGTTGACAGACGGCTGATGATTCTCATCTGGGAGGTGATGGTGACGGAATGTCGTCATAACAAAATACGCCATCAAATCTCAACAATAGGGACAATGGCATCACGTAACATCAAAATAAAAACGCTTCCATTCTACCGGACCCCAAACAGACTGCACACAATAATATTTTTATTATTTTATAAATACACAAAGTGCAAGTTACCAACAATTTGTGAATTTTGTACCCACTAAACCCCCTTAGCGGAGCTAAACAGTGGCATAAAAAATAAGATACCCAAGGTAGACATAAAAAACCCGAGTTGATTGTGTAAATTGGACAAATCATAAAGTTAAATACCTTGTTTAGGTGGTTTTTAAATAAAATTATACGGCCCTTACTGAGAGATATTTTTTTTTTGTTTTGGGAGAGATAAATTCTAAATTTGGAAGTTTATGGTGGCCAAAGCTGAAAGTAGACCTGACACTCAGAAAATATATTTTCATGAAAATGTCTACAAATACAATGAAATTTAGACACATTTGTTAGGTAAGGTTAGTTTGAAAAGAGGTTGTGGATATTATTCCGACTCATGGCACTATAGAAATACACCTAAACGAGCAATCGGCTTGTTATGCGCTTTAAATACTAAAATGCAACCTGGAAGGAAGGCAAGAGGTTTTGATCGGATACCTGAGACGAACCTAGAGTTCGAGTGCGAGGCACTGCTGCCAGCGACACAGTCTTGGATTGACGGAACCCTAGTATTTCAATCTGGAAGATTATGTTACACGGATGGATCAAAGCTAGAGGACAGAGTGGGCCTGGGGGTCTACATAGAGAGCCCAGGGACTGAGATCTGTTTTAGACTGCCTGACCATAATAAAGTCCTGCAGGCGGAGATCCGGGCGATCCCGGAATGCGTGAGGAGGTGCGGTGCTAACGTCTGGACGTCAAGTCCGAAAATCTTTACGGACAGTAAATTTGCCATAAGGGCAATAAAAACCAGGACGGTAAGATCACGAACAGTGTTGGAATGTAAGAAGAAGATTAACGCCTTCTTTGAGGTTGGCACGATCCGCATCGTTTGTGTGCCGAGCCATAACGGATTAAGGGGAACGAAAGGGCAGATGATTTGTCGGGGATGGCCAGAGGACTGCCCACTCTTTCGGATCGACACAGTCCTAGTTAAGGGAGTGGGCGACGAATGTGCATGCAAGCCTGTGGAACAGCAAAACGGTCGGTAGTACGGCGAAATCCTATGGGGGATCCAGATCGTGAGACGACAAGGCTGTTACAGAAAGGAAGCAAGAAAAAGGTCAGAATAGCTATTGGTATCATAACGAGACACACAGGACTACGAGCTCACTTATGTGAAATCTGTGCGGCAAGTGATAGCATGTGTAGGGCATGCGGGGAAGATGATGAGTCGTTGCAGCATTTCCTTTGTCATTGCCCGGCTTTCGCGTCTAACAGATACCGGCACTTTGGTGAGGACACTATACCAGACACGACCCAATTAAGTAATCCTAACTTACATTTTCTTTTTCGAGGTTACTTGTTTTTTTTTTTTATTTAGAGCGCACAATAAGCGCACGATTGCTGGCTTTGGTGTATGTCCATAGTGGCATGGGGCGGATTAATATTTGCGCCCACTGTTTAACCTAATTTAACATTGAAAAAGGAAATTTAAGTTGGGAAATCCGTGCTACTTACAAAATCCCTATTTTGCAACTCAATATCCCTGGTAATAGAAGCTCCATAATCGTCTATACGGATGGTTCCAAACTAGACGACCAAGTGGGTTTTGGTGGGTATTCTGAAGAACTGGGACTGGTCATATCGAGTAAATTATCCGACCACTGTAGTGTGTATCCAGCAGAGACCTTAAAAAATAGCTTATCAGACAATCAGGCAGCCATTAAATCTCTGAGGAAGATATTTCTGACTTCAAAACCCGCCCTCAACTGTCGCAGATCTCTCAACGAGATGACTGAACAGTTTACAATTTATATATTCTATGCGGCGGGCCACAGAGATATCCCTGCGAATTGTAGGGCAGACGAGGTCCAGAAGAGGTCCACATTAGGTTCTCATTTCTTTGAGAACTTGTCTGATTTATCGGTTATGAACATTCGCAAGTTGTTGGGCCTTTTCAAGCGATTTCGATGGTTCAACGGTAGAAACTTCCTCACCTGCCCGATATTTATAATGGCCTTCCTCTTACTTCCTTTCAGTAATAGCCTCGTCCTTTCACGATTCGGAACTCCTCATAAGATTTTCCTCGCCGTACTGACCGTTCCGCTGTTCCACAGTGTTAAATGCGCGTTCGTAGCCCATGCCCTTAATTCAGTTTATAGACGGCAGTCCTCTGGCTTCACTACCAGACCGTCTGGCTTTTTATTGCCACTTACTCCGCTATAGCCCGGTACCGAAACGATGTGGATCGTGCCATTCTCAGAGAAGGTGTTAATCTCCTTCTTACACTGCAAGACTGTACGTGACTTTACCGACCTAGTTGTTAGGACGACATCGCATTAACACTACATCACCTCACGCATTCCTTGATCGCACGGATCCCCTTCTGCAGGACTGTAATATGGTGAGGCAGTCTAAACCAGGTCTCAGTCTCTGAGTTCTCAATGTAGACCCCCATGCCCACTCTTTCCCCTAGCATTGATCCATCTGTATAGCATGTTGTTTCAATCCAATCATCCGTCAATCCAAAACTGATGACCACAAGTGTCGTCTCAGGTATCCGACCGAAAACCTTTTTCATTCCCTCCAGGTTTCCTATTGTTGCCTCGATTCTATTGCGATCAGACTCGCAGTGGCTGCCTCACACTTAATCTGTATGTCTAAGGGTCGAATATCTAGAATAGCCTTCAGTGCCCTGGTGGGCGTCATCCCCATCGCTACGCCTGTGCCAAGACAACATCTTCTCTGAGCTTGTTGTATTTTGGTTTCCTTTCAATTGTTCTCAATTGCAGTCCAGCAAACTACTGAGGCGTAAGTAAGTATTGGTCTAATTACGCTTCTGTAAAGCCAGTGGACTATCCTCGAATTCAGGATCTATTTCGCCTACGGCCTGTCTTTCGCCTAGTGCCCAACATTTGTAAGCCTTCTCGGTACACGCCTGAATGTGACACTTCCAATTCAGTTTCCAGTCAATGATTACTCCTTATTATTTGACTTTGTCAAATACCAAAATCGTTTTATTGAGGAAACGTGGTGCGTTAAATTGGTCTACCTTTGTATTCATGGTAAACAAACTGATTTCAGTCTTCTCTGGGTTAACATTAATTCCCCTAGGTATAGCGCACTCGTATGCCATTTGCAGGACCCTTTCAGCCATTCTGGATGGCATATTCGGAGCCCTTCCATTCAGAAGTATTATAACATTGGGGAAGTATTATAACGTAGCAGAGGGGTTTAAATCACTCTGCAGTCAGCATCCCTAATGGATTATTTACGGTGGTCACCCATAGGAGTGGCGATAAAATGCTCCTCTGCGGCATGCCCTATGCCAATTTATCCACCTGTTCCTTTGCGTTTGATTTATCTAGTCCCTAAGGACCCGATCCACTCGGCAGTGGTGTAAGGATTGGATCAGTGTGTCGGCCCGCACATTGTTAAAAGCCCCCTCGATGTCTTGACATCGAATGATTCTTCTATTTTATGCACAACCTCGTGCGGGGCAGTCTCCAACAACCTTCCCTGGACATAGGCATGCTGTTGTCTGTTGCTGGATGGTGGTATCCACAATGCTTGCCATGGTTTTTAGTAGAAAGGACGTAAGGCTTATAGGTCTGTTTGCCTTTGCATAACTTGCCTTGCCGGGCTTGGGTATAAATACTACGCTTGCCTCCTGCCAGGCCTTCGGAGTATATTCAAGTCCTATGCACGCTGTGAAAATAGTGGCCAGATGGGGCGCCAAATACTTGGCCTCCATCTGCAGTAGCGCCAGAAATATTCTATCTGGTCCGGGTGACAATTGGTTGGAAGTTCCTCAAGGCTTCCTTATCATAAATTCTGTAATCATAAGCCTTCGATCAACGTCATTATTCCAAACTAAATTTGTTATTTATTTTCCAGAGGTAAAATTGAATCTGAAGTGAAGCGAGGTATTTTTCCTTACAGAAAAAAAAAGAGTGCAAATTAGAAATTTTTTCTTGATCCAATGGCGGCTAGTCATAGTTTGAATAAAGACCAATCTCTTCAACATTATCAGTGCCCATGTCCAGACGGACGACAAGGACGAGCTGATCAAATATATTTTCCATGAGCTACTAGGGAGAAAGTACGACCGTTGGCACCCGTTAGAGCGAGTACGATCTGACAATGCACAAGAGCTAGACATTGAAAAGCTGCAATAGATAGCACAATAGATGACAAAAGCATATTGCCCTCGACTGGCCCAATTGCTTGATGAAAGCACTCATTGTCCCGATGATATAGGGGCGCAGTGGCAAATCACTGCGAAAATCATACTTGGATATCGGAAACCTTCAACAAAATATCCATGATACGACCAAGAAGGTTCGAAAATAGGGACGGGGACGAACCAAACGAAATTTTATTCACCAGGCTTCAGAGATTCTCTTATGGCCATCTTAGCACTAAGTAAGGACTTTTTGCCGGAAATTTTCAGAAACACCTCTTATCCGTTACATGCTATAAACTTTAACATCTTCCTTCCACTGTCCATGGAGAATTATATGCCTACTTTAGGCAAAGTGTAATACATCTTCTTCGTTGCTATAGCCACCATCATTTCAGTATTCTACATTACAGTGAATTATTTTGCTTTTCTTTATTTTTTTTTTTTGGGAACAAACAAAATCATGAAAAGAACCACTAGCAAAAGTTAAACCAACACACTGCAAACAAAAAAAAAAAGAAAATATTATGACCAAAATACCAAAAGAAGCATACAAAGTAGCAGAATGTGTTTGTGGTGGGAAAATTATGAACATAACAAAAGAGAAATTCTCCACTCCACCAGAACCTCTAAGACAAACAAAAAGAAAAATGAAGAATATCTACCAACTCATTGTTACAAAGTATTTTAGTGTGGAGATTTTTTTCTTCCTAGTTTGCAGGACTCCAAGGATGTGGATGATGATATTTTGCGCTTCCAAAATGGCCACAGTAAGAATACACTCTTGTGATGAATTAACATGCCTTTATTTATGGCCAATGTTGTCCTTTGAGAAAATTTCTAAAATAAATTTTTTTGTAAATTTTTACAAGTCAGCCTTCAGATTTCTCACGAAGACCCAGAATATTTGCCAAAGTAATTTCAAATTATCCCAGCGAGAAGAAAACAACTTGAAATTCTTACAAAACAGCTTAAAGAACATTTTTTCGGAAAAGGTCTTTGTCTTTGATATTGTAAGGTAAATATTTTAATATGCTTGTTTATCTTTGACAAAATTGGAATATTCTGAATCATAATATTAGAATAATAATTGTTAAAAATATTCAATAACATCTTCTTCTTCTTATATAGAAAATTCAATTTGTGTATAGACTCAAAAACGGCTGAACCGATTACTTTGAAACTTTTCCAGATTGTGTAGGTTGGTCTGGAAGGAAACATAGGCCATATAATTTTTTTGATATCATGAGGGGGCGGACCCTCCCCTTACCCCAAAAGTACTACACAAAAATAAAAGTGGACCAATCGGGACAATATGGGATTCAAATGAAAGGTATTCAAGAGTAGAGTACGAATTTCGTAATAAAAGTTAGATCCAAGTACCTGAAGGGCCGCCTCAGCCCCAGCCCCCCTTATAATAGTTTTATTTGAAGATCATACCAAATGGGTCTCAAATTAATGGTATTCGGGAGTAGATTACTAATATGGTCAGGTGGGAGGAATAGGCTTTATAATTTATTGATAACGGAAGAGGGCGGACCCTCTACCGTTACCCCTAAAACACCACCCAAAATCACAAGTGGACCGAAAAGGACAATATGGGTATCAAATGAAAAGTATGCGGAAGTAGATAATGAATCTGGCATACAAATTCATGTCGAAGTATAGGGGGTCACCGTACCCCCACAAAAACGCAAAAAATGGGCATATAATTTTTTGATATCGGGAGGGGGGCGGACCCTCCCCCTTACCCCAAAAGTACTACCGAAAAGTAAAAGTGGACCAATCGGAACAATATGGGATTCAAATGAAAGGTATTCAAGAGCAGAGTAAAAATTATTTAATTAATAATAAAAGTTGGGTCTAAGTACCTGAAGGGCCGCCTCAGCCCCAGCCCCCCTTAAAATAGGTTTATTTCACGATCATGACAATATGGGGCTCAAATGAAAGGTATTCGGGAGTAGATTACGAATATGGTCAGGTGGGAGGAATAGGCTTTATAATTTATTGATAACGGAAGGGGGCGGACCCTCAACCGTTACCCCGAAAACACCACCCAAAATCTAAAGTGGACCGATAAGGACAATATGGGTATCAAATGAAAAGTATGCGGAAGTAGATAATGAATCTGGCATACAAATTCATGTCGAAGTATAGGGGGTCACCGTACCCCCACAAAAACGCAAAAAATGGGCATATAATTTTTTGATATCGGGAGGGGGGCGGACCCTCCCCCTTACCCCAAAAGTACTACCCAAAAATAAAAATGGACCGATCGGGACAATATGGGATTCAAACAAAATGTATTCAAGAGTAGAGTACGCATATCATAAAAAATGTTGGATTCAAGTACCTGGGGGCCGCCCCAGCCACAAAACCCCTCAAAATAGGTTTATTTCACGATCATGACAATATGGGGCTCAAATGAAAAGTATTCGGGAGTAGATTACGAATATGGTCAGGTGGGAGGAATAGGCTTTATAATTTATTGATAACGGAAGAGGGCGGACCCTCTACCGTTACCCCTAAAACACCACCCAAAATCACAAGTGGACCGAAAAGGACAATATGGGTATCAAATGAAAAGTATGTGGGAGTAAATCACCCCACCCCACAAAAACGCATAAAATGGGCACATTAGCCAATCACGAATATATGGGATTCGGATTGTTTGTTCCGTATAGACTGAAAAACAGCAGAACCGATTTTCTCGAAATTTCGCATATTGTGTAGGTTGTCTGGAAGGAAGCGTAGGCTATGTAATTTTTCGGTATCGGAAGAGGGACGAACCCTCCACCTTATGCCAAAAACACAACCCAAAATCAAAATTGGACTTATCGGGACAATATATGTATCAAATGAAAGGTTTTGGAGAGTAGAATACGTATGTGGTATTAACAGTACCCATCGGGCCGCCCCAACCCCATAACTCCCCCAAACAGACATATTGGATGGGTTGCCCAAAAAGTAATTGCGGATTTTTTAAAAGAAAGTAAATGCATTTTTAATAAAACTTAGAATGAACTTTAATCAAATATACTTTTTTTACACTTTTTTCTAAAGCAAGCTAAAATTAACAGCTAATAACTGACAGAAGAAAGAATGCAATTACAAAGTCACAAGCTGTGAAAAAAATTTTCAACGCCGACTATATGAAAAATCCGCAATTTCTTTTTGGGCAACCAATACATTCATTTCAATATGGGGTTCAAATGAAGGGTATTCGGGAGTAAATATCGATCACTCCACACCTCAAAAACGCCATTAGACTCATTATGACTATATGATACTTGGCTGAACTGGTTTTCTTAAAACTTTCATAGATTGCGTTCGTTTGTCTGAAAGGAAACATAGCCTATATAATTTTTAGATATCGGGTGTAGGCGGACCCTCCCCCTTACTCCAAAAACGACACCCATATCCGAAAATGGTCCGATGGGCACAATAAGTATTAGGTATAAGGTATTAAATGAAAGGTATTATAGACCAGAAAACTAATATGATATTAAAATTTGGGTCCAAGTAGACAGCGGGCCCCCCGCCCGCTCCAAGCCCAAAACTCCTCTAAATAAATATATTCGAAGTTCATGTCAATATGGGACTCAAATGAAAAATATTAGGGCGGTAGATTACAAATATGGCATAAAACATTAGGTCCAAGTAATGGGAGGTCGCCCACCCGCCAAATACCCCCAAGTGGGCATATTAGTCGACCATGGCTATATGGGACTCAAATAAAAGGTTTAGAGAGTAGATTACGAATATGACATTAAAATTTGCGTTCAAGTCTAGGTGGCGCTTTTCCTCCTAAAGATACATCAAATGGGTTATTTGATCCATTATGACAATATGGGAGTCAAATTAAAGGTGTTTGAGAGTAAAAAAACGAATTGGATATCCAATTTTGGAGGTGGCCTCCCAACCCTAAAACACCCTCCAAACGGTTCATACTTACCGACAATATGGAGCTCAAATTTAAGGAATTTGGGAGCGGAGCACGAATTTGATATTCATATTTGAGTCGAAATGTCTCCCCTTAATAGCACTTCTCATAACCATACTTTTCCGCGGGGGCCGCTCAAATCCCGCCATATACACAAATCACGACAATATAGAGCCATGTGTTTGGGAAGCCTCCCCATCCCAAAATATCTCCCTATTATATAAAAACTGTTTGGGGTGAAAATTGATTGATTTTCGTGAAATTTATATTCATTTTCGGACAAAGGTCCTGGGGTCCACCCCACCCTCAAACACAATTTATTTACCGATGGTGCCATTATGGGACTCTTACGAAATGTTTCTGAAAGTGGAGCACGAATCTTATATTTACTTTAATGGCCAAGTGGCCCACCAAACCGGAAATATTTACCAATACGGTAATATAGGACTTAAAAGAGAGGCATTTGAGTGTAGAGTAAATATTTGCCCAGGAACCGAGCAGGGACAAACTTCTCACACAACAATGAGTGTCTTTTTTTTATAGCCGAGTCCGAACGGCGTGCCACAGTGCGACACCTCTTTGGGGAGAATTTGTTTACATGATCATGCATGGCATTATGAGGGAATAACAACCGCTTTAAATTTTGTCCGATGTTTTCGCCAGCATATGAACGCTGGCATTCAGAGTCATAGGTGGACATAGGCTTCAGTGGCACGAATTCGATATCCACACTCAGGGCGAAGTGTCCCCACCCTAAAAAGATATAAGACAGTTAAAGAAGACGCAGCGGAGCTGGCCCGGATCGGCTAATCTTTTCTAAGGACAAAATTTCAGTGAAATTTTCTCTAAAGACAAAATTTCAGTGAAATTTTCTCTAAAGACAAAATTTCAGTGAAATTTTCTCTAAAGACAAAATTTCAGTGAAATTTTCTCTAAAGACAAAATTTCAGTGAAATTTTCTCTAAAGACAAAATTTCAGAGAAATTTTCTCTAAAGACAAAATTTCAGTGAAATTTTCTCTAAAGACAAAATTTCAGTGAAATTTTCTCTAAAGACAAAATTTCAGTGAAATTTTCTCTAAAGACAAAATTTCAGTTAAATTTTCTCTAAAGAAAAAAATTTCAGTGAAATTTTCTCTAAAGACAAAATTTCAGTGAAATTTTCTCTAAAGACAAAATTGCAGTGAAATTTTCTCTAAAGACAAAATTTCAGTGAAATTTTCTCTAAAGACAAAATTTCAGTAAAATTTTCTCTAAAGACAAAATTTCAGTGAAATTTTCTCTAAAGACAAAATTTCAGTGAAATTTTCTCTAAAGACAAAATTTCAGTGAAATTTTCTCTAAAGACAAAATTTCAGTGAAATTTTCTCTAAAGACAAAATTTCAGTGAAATTTTCTCTAAAGACAAAATTTCAGTGAAATTTTCTATAAAGACAAAATTTCAGTGAAATTTTCTCTAAAGACAAAATTTCAGTGAAATTTTCTCTAAAGACAAAATTTCAGTGAAATTTTTTCTAAAGACAAAATTTCAGTGAAATTTTTTCTAAAGACAAAATTTCAGTGAAATTTTCTCTAAAGACGAAATTTCAGTGAAATTTTCTCTAAAGACAAAATTTCAGTGAAATTTTCTCTAAAGACAAAATTTCAGTGAAATTTTCTCTAAAGACAAAATTTCAGTGAAATTTTCTCTAAAGACAAAATTTCAGTGAAATTTTCTCTAAAGACAAAATTTTAGTGAAGTTTCCTTAAAGACAAAGTTTCTGTGAAATTTCCTTAAAGACAAAATTTCAGTGAAATTTTCTCTAAAGACAAAATTTCAGTGAAATTATCTAAAAAAAAAAATCAGTAAAATAGTCTCCAACAACGTAACTTCAAAGAAATGTTTTTCTGAAGGCAAAATTTTTGTAAATCGTACTCTAAATACCAAATTTCAGCGAAATTTTCTTGAGTGTCAAACTTATTTGGTATGCTAAAGTCTCGTTATGACGAAGGCATTCTCTGCTAATTTTGTTTACTTTAAACATTTAGAGCAAAGTTTTTTTGAAGCACTGCCTCCTCATCTACTTTCACCTATACATATGCCAAGCCAAATAGCTTAAGCAATAGTTTCCAAATGCCTTATCTTGAATTATGAATAAACATTTAAATATCTCTGCTTATTTCTTTGATAAAACTAAAAATATTAAAAGTTTAGAATTGATGTCATTTTGTTAAAACCTTAACAGCCCACTTAAAATGTGCAGCTTTGTTGCTGCAGGGTTTTGTGTATGACCCCACAATAATAAAAGAAAATGTTCTAAACTTGAAGAAAAAATGTCCTGCAATATGATGAAAGTGATAAAACCCAAATAATATGCCTTAAGCTGTCAGATATAAAAGTAATTACATTAGTTTCAAGTAAACAAGGAAAAATAAAACCAGCAAAAAAAAGCACAAATCCCAAAAATATGCCCAAACAACAATGTCTTAATTTGAATTAAGTGTAGGTTTATGTAATGTCTCCCTTCACCTTATTCACACACAGAACATTCGCCGCAAGGAGCCCAAATTTGTTTTCGTAATATTTTTATGGGGCAAAACTTATATTTGACCTAAAGTGGCGAAAGCGCAAAAAATTTCATTACACCAAAGGCCACTATGGCGGATTTGTATAACGCCCTTTTTGTATTATCTTCTTGTCTGTCGTTTTGTTGTTGGCTGTTTTCTGTTTATTTTTGACAAACGTTGTTGCCTCGTTTTGTGGCGTTTGCATTTTTATGAACTATAAATCTGCAGGAAATCCATTAAAGTGCAATTTATTCCGTTTTTTGTTCGCATTAAAATATTTTTCATGTGTTTTTTTTTACGATTCCGGTCTAATAAAAGTTTAATAAATCACAATTATATACTACGTACGTTTATAAACACGTTTGGCATTACATTTTTCCCGTTTTTGTTTTTGCTTTTATTTCACTACACACATGCATACATTGGCAAATTGTCAATACGAGCCATACCAGCAACAATAATAACAACAAAAACAATAACATTACGGTAAAAAAAAAAAAAAACTGAAAAATCAACAATGCAGTAAATAAATATGCCATACATAAAATCAAACAAAAACAATAACAAATCCCAAAGGAAAAATAAGTTTTCGTTAGAATCACACTCCATACGCATAGTGAGAGCAAGAATGAACTAACACATGAAATAGTGAATTATGGCTTTAACATTTCTTTAAGTTACATAAACAGAATAAAGAAATTCTCTTACAACTACCAGCACTTGGGTGGTTGAGATTGTAGCGAGCTCTACGTACCAGGGTGGTAAGTGGTTATTTGGAAATTTGTGGAGCATCGAACCGGGGGCCAGTATCACTGAATAAGTAGAGGACGACTATGTAGGTTTTTTTGAACTAAGGTCGGGACGAAACTTGGAACTAAGGTTCCTACAAAGGGGCAGAGATTTGGGCAAAATTTGGGAACTCAGGTTCATTTTTGCACCCAAATTCGGAACAAACATTGAACGGTTTATTAAATAAAAGTTACTGTTGAATTTTGTGGAACAAAATATGGGTCCTTTTGGCAGCTATATCCAAATATAAATCGATCTGAACCATATAGAACACGGATGTCGAAAAGCCTAACATAAGTCACTGCGTCAATTTCAACGAAATCGGCTAATAAATGCCCTTTTTATTGGGCCAAGACTTTAAACCTGTAAATATGAGAGGTTTATCTAAATATCGTCCAATTTGAACCGTATTTGTGTCAGATGGTGGGTGGCTTAAAACAACTCACTGATTCAAATTTCTGCGAAATTGGGTAATAAATGCAGCATTTATGGGTTCCAGACCCTTAAACGGCAGATCTGTCTATATGGCAGCTATATCTACACATAGTTTGATTTGAAACGTATTTGGGTCGGATATCGGGAGGAACAAGACATTTGGGTCCGATGTTGAAAGGCCTAGAACTACTCATTGTTTAAAATTTCAGCGAAATCGGTTAAATCAAAAGGCTTTTATGGGCTTCAGACCCTTTATCGGGAGATCGGTGTATATGGCAGCTATATCCAAATATAGTCCGATCTGAACTATATTCGGGTCGTATATCGGAAGTCTCAAAACAACTCAGTGATTCAAATTTCAGCGAAATCATGTAATAAATAAAGCTTTTATGGGCTTCAGACACTTTATCGGGAGATCGGTCTATATGGCAGATATATCTAAATATAGTCCGATCTAAACCATATTTGAGTCAGATATCAGGAGGCTCAAAACAAATCACTGTTTCAAATTTCAGCCAAATCGGGTAATAAATAAAGCTTTTATGGGCTTCAGACCCATTATCGGCAGATCGGTCTATATGACAGTTATATCTAAATATAATCCTATCTAAACCATACTTGGGTCGGATATTGGGAGGCTTTAAGCAACGTACTGTTTCAAATTTCAACGAAATCGGGCAATAAATAAGGCTTTTATGGACTTCATACTTTTTTATCGGGAGATCGGTGTATATGGCAGCTATATTTAAATATAGTCCGATCTGAACCAAATTTGGGGCGGATATCGGGAGTCTCAAAACAACTCACCGTTTCAAAATTCAGCGAAATCGGTCAATAAATAAAGCTTTTATGGGCTTCAGACCCTTTATCGGGAGATCGGTCTATATGGCAGCTATATCCATATATAGTGCGATCTGAACCATATATGGGTCAGATGTCGGGAGGCCTAAAGCCAATGACAGAAAATTTCGGCAAAATCGGATAAAAAATAAAGCATTTATGGGCATAGAGGGTCTACTATTGGCAGATTGGTCTATATAGCAGCTATATCCAAACATGGTCTGATTTGGCCCGTTCAAGAACTTAGCTAGCATGCATCAAAAAGACGTATATGTGCCAAGTTTCAGCTCAATATCTCAATTTTTGAAGGCTGTAGAGTGATTACAACAAACGGACGGAGAGACAGACGGACATCGTTAAATCGTCTTAGAATTTTACAACGATACGGAGAATATATATTTTGTAGGGTCGGAAATTGATATTTCGATGTGTTGCAAACGGAATGACTACATGAATATACCCCCTATCCTATGGAGGTGGGTATAAACATTAAAGGAGGAATTAGCTTCAACAATCACATTCCATCGACCAAGAGCCCTAATCTGCCGAGAATTTTTTGGTTCTATAAAACTAAATTTTCTATGAACATTTCAATGAGGAACAGCGTATCACCCTTCTCTCATATCAATGGGTTCAGTCCGATTTAAGTCTAAGCTCAATGATAAGGGGCCGCCTTTTTATAGCCGAGTCCGAGTTGAGTGCCACATAGCGACACCACTTGGTTGAGGAGTTTTAACATGGCAGAATACCTCACATGTAAAGCCAGCATTACTAAGGGGATAACTACCGCTAAAATTTTTCTAATGTTCACGCCGCAAATTCCAGGGACCAATTTATTTTAATTCGAAGATAGGAGACAGGGTCTTTGACCAGATTCTAAAACTCAGGCTCTAATCCCACCAGAGCATCACAAAAAAGATTCAACAATAGTTTTTTTTTTCTTGAGCTACTAGCTGCTGCTCGCTGGCCTGAGTGCTCATATATAGACGGTAGGTCGATGTACCCTACGAGGCATAATCTGTAGTGGAGGACATGAGGTTTGGGAGGACATGAGGTAGTTGAAGACAAAAGGTAGTGGAGGAAGTTTGAACCGACAGGTCAACGGGACCGGATGGCGCACTGCCTGCCATACGGTTCCGTAGACTTGTTACAAAGGGCAGGACCTTATACAATATCATAGAACTTTTGGGTTGATTTTTAGTTAAGTCAAGCTCTTATCCTTCGTTTTCAGGCCCTGTTGAGACTAATTGACAAATTCTTTATGAACCATTTTGACCCTTCTCTAGTATGCGGCTATCAGCATGCTTACGGTAAAGGTCACTCGATTGACAGTGCCGTTCATGATGTGGTTGACTACATCGAAGGGAATTTTGGTGTGCAAAACTTCAATTTGGACGCCTTCTTGGATATTAGAAGGGCTTTTAATGGCGTAAAGTTGGAGTCCTTAGATTTCGTTCTGGAAGATATGAGGGTTCCACTGCTAACGGTAAAGGTCGGTCGATTGACAGTGCCCTTCAAGATGTGGTTGACTACATCGAAGGGAATTTTGGTGCACGAAATTTCAGTTTGGACGACTTCTTAGACTTCTTTGAAAAGCGCGGATTACCAATGCATCACACAGTGTTGCCAAGTCAAAAATATCTTTGAAATAATTCAGGAATTTTTTAACAATGTCTACAAAATTTTCAATCGGTTTCCAAATGCCTCACAATTTTAGAAATACCGACCAAAATTAAAAAAAAAAATCTTTGTAAGTCTAATAGCTCGTAAGCCATAAGAGATATACTGGACATTTCCACCGAATTTTTTAGTGTCTTACGTGTTCTATCTTTAAAAAAAATCAAGCCCATCGGCCCATAAATGACTGTTTGGTAAGCAGAACAAAATTTGACATACTCGAAGTGACCAATTTTCAAGTCCTATGGATCAGTCTCTGGAATCATTATGGTCCCCAAATTTTGACCACTTATTTGGAAAACATCAATACTGACTATGTTTAGTTTCATGTCCATATCTCTATCCGTTCAAAAGTTCCTGAATTATTTCCAAGAATTTTCGATTTGGCTACACTGTGCATCATTAGGAATTCCTCATGAAGCAGTATTCTATCTTCTTTTATAGCTTCTGGATCTCAATGGCATTCAGAGGTCTTTTGGGAAAGGCAAAGACGTTCACCCTCCTTTTGCCTTTACGCAAGAAGTCGTCATCATTTAAGGTGACCGTTTTCTCTTTACTATTAGGTACCTCTTTCAGGGAACATTGAAAAAGCAGAATGGGCAATAATGTTTTGGGCTTGGCATAAACCCCAGAAATACTGAGCTGGTACTTTTCATCACAACGAAATAATTGGGTGTTTTTGAGGGACCTACCTACCTAAGTACATGGGCGTTATTCTTGGTACCAGGGGAGTACTTTCTTGTTAACGGATGGATGTCGTTTTTCCAACAAATGAACTCTGGGCTAGACGCACTCCACCTTTAATGGTGCCTTCTATTGGGTTGCCCAAAAAGTAATTGCGGATTTTTTAAAAGAAAGAAAATTTAGTCGGCGTTGAAAAATTCCCAATTACTTTTTGGGCAACCCAATATAAACACAGATTAGTCTAAATGAGATGGAGGCACCGGCTACTTGGGTGGGGACACAATACCAGACATGAACCAACATAGGGACGTGGTATAGAAAACAATTAGGTATTTTCTAAGCCACATAGAATTCCTGACTTAACATTTGCTTTTTGAAATTATTTTTATACCCACCACCACAGGATAGGGGTATACTTCTCAAGTCATTCCTTTAGTAACACCTCCAAATATTGATCTAAGACCCCATAAAGTACATATATTCTTGATCGTCTAGACGTTCTGAGTCGAACTAACCATGTCCGTCCGTCCGTCTGTCGAAATCACGATAGCCGTCAAACGCGTAAAGCTAGCCGCTTGAAATTTGCCACAGGTACTCAATACTGATGTAGGTCCTTGGGGAGTGCAAAAGGGCCATATCGGTCTAGATTTAGATATAGCTCCCATAAGAACAGATCTCCCGATTTGAATTCTTGAACCGCAATTTTTGTCTGATTTAGCTGAAAATTTGCATATAGTGTTCTGTTATGTCTTCCAACAACTGTACCAAGTACGGTCCAAATCACTCTATAACCTGATATAACTCCCGATCTCCAGATTTGACTTCTTGAGTCCTTACAAGCCGCAATTTTTGTCCGATTTTGCTGAAATTTTGCATATAGTGTTCTGTTATATCTTCAAACAACTGAGCCAAGTAAGGCCCACCTCGGTCTATAACCTGATATAGCTCCCATATAAATCGATCTTCAGATTTGACTTCTTGAGTCCTTACAAGCCGCAATTTTTTTCCTATTTGGGTAAAATTTTGCATGTGGTGTTCCGTTATGACTTCCTACAACTGTGCTAATTACGGTCCGAATTGGTTTATAACCTGATATAGCTCTCATATAAATCGATCTCCAGATTTGACTTCTTGAGTCCTTACAAGCTGCAATTTTTTTCCGATTTGGCTACAATTTTGCATGTGGTGTTCCGTTATGTCTTCCAACAACTGTGCCAAGTACCGTCCAAATCGGTCTATAACCTGATATAACTTCCATATAAACCAATCTTCAGATTTGACTTCTTGAGTCCTTACAAGCTGAAATTTTTTTCCGATTTGGCTAAATTTTGAATGTGGCGACTTCCCACAACTGTGCCAATTACGGTCCGAATTGGTCTATAATCTGATACAGCTGCCATATAAACCGATCTCCAGATTTGATTTCTTAAGTCCTTACTAGCCTCAATTTTTCTGAAATTTAGCATGTAGTACTCTGTTATGCAGACCAAATCGGTTTAAAACCTGATATAGCTCCAATATAAACCGATCTCCCTATTATGCTTCTTGATAACTTACAAGGCGCAATTTTTTTCCGATTTGGGTAAAATTTTGAATGTGGTGTTCCTTTATGACTTCGAACAATTGTGCCAAGTACTGTCTGAATCGGTCTGATATAGCTCCCATATAAACCGATCTCCCGATTTGACTTCTTGAGCTCTTACAAGCAGCAGTTTTTATCCGATTTGGCTGAAATTTAGCATGTAGTTCAAATCGGTCAAGAGCCTTATATAGCTCCCATATAAAACGATCTTCCGATCATTCTTCTTGAGCCCCCTTACAAGGCACAACTCTTATCCGAATGGAGTGATATATAACACTATGACTTCTGCTATGGTCTTCAACATTCAATTCATTTATGGTCCGATTCGGACTATAACTTAATATAGCTCCCATAGCATAACAATTCTTATCCATTATTCTTTGTTTGCCTAAAAAGAGATACCGCGGTAAGAACTCGAAAATGCGATACATGGTGGAGGGTATATAAGATTCGGCCCGGCCGAACTTTGAACGCTCGTACTTGTTTTTATTATTAGTCGCTGTTTGTTTGGCTCGGCAATTTTCTTCTTTCAAAGTTTTATAGCCACCACACATCGATTAAGCTCTTCTTTGATTTTTCAATGAACTTAAATATTTTATAAACCCTAACAACAATTCTTCGTCCCTACATACAAAATAAAAATATAATCCAACGGAAAATCTCGGTTATTTTTCATTACAAAGGTATTACCATGGTTGCCATAAGCTTTGCTCAGGAATTGTGTAACCGGAAGTTGTGTTTTTAATGTTTAACCATTGAAACTTCCGGCTCAGAGGCGATTCATAAAAATATACAAAAAAAAATTGTGTAGGCTTGCATGCTCTATCATAGCGTGAAAGGAATTAGTCGTGTGTATTTGGGCGTTAGTATTTGGCAAATACCCAAACCAAACCAAATACCTACACACACAAACAAAACCACCTAACACAACTAAACCCGCCCCACTCAAAGACCATACAAAAATGGTTGGTGTTCATATGTTTATTGACGCATACATTCAGAGATGATATATAAAATACCAATAGCATTATATTCCTATGCATTAGTGCTTGATCCATTTAAGTTTTTCTGTGGCCATGAATTGTTGCAAAATAATATATAAAAAAACTTAATAAATAAACAGTAAAGCTTAATATTAACGATTAAAGTGATTTCAGAGAAATAAAATATTTTATACATAAATCTAAATAAACTGCAGATCAAAGTTGGTATATGTAATAGAGCTGCGATTTGGTGGAAATATTTGAACATAAATATTTTCATAATTTAATTGAATATGGAAATAAAGCTTCTTTGAAATAACTGCCATAAAATATCAGTTGGTGCAGATGGATAAAATCAATTTGCTGAAAAAATGGAGTAGCATTAATATCAATAAAAAATAAAAAAATAATTTCTCCCAAGAGCCCTTACTATGGAGTGCCAATTAAGTCTCCACTCTGTTGCCTGCCTTGCTACTTAATCTATTGATTTCCTAAAAGCTTGGCCAATCCATCCCCATTTACATACGTCTTCTTATCTCAATATAGATTGGATGTTCGCATTTCGCAGAATTGGTTGTGTGTTTTCACTGGCCGAATATGCAAAGGATTTTGGGCAGCCACTTCTTTTTAAAAATTTGCATGCTGTGGGTAACACGCGGAGACTGATTCCATGAATTACATCCATAAAGAAGTACAGATTTCACATTAGAATTGCATAAACTGAGATTTATCCTTTCAAAATTATGTTAGGTCTCAGAAGAATGGTTTTCTAGAAATATGAGCCGATAGATAAAAAAATAAGTCAATACAAATAAGCCAGTGAACGCCGAGAAGAGCAGAGAACAAAGCGTTTTTCGCGCTTGTTTGCATTGTTGATGTTTAATATTTAGCGTGAAGTAATGTTTTATGATCGACAGGGCCGAACTTTGGATGCCCACCATCTTGGTTCTATATGTAAACCATTTTATGTCATAATGCGATGAAAAAATCATAATTTATGCACTCATAGCAGCTATATCGAAATATGGTCTGATTTGGACCAAGTTAATCGACTAATAAATACAAGTTACTGATAATTTTTGTAGAACAAAATATTGGTCTTTTTGGTAGCTATTTTTGGTAGGTTGCCCAAAAAGTAATTGCGGATTTTTCATATAGTCGGAGTTGACAAATTTTTTCACAGCTTCTGACTCTGTAATTGCATTCTTTCTTCTGTCAGTTATCAGCTGTTACTTTTAGCTTGCTTTAGAAAAAAAGTATATTTGATTAAAGTTCATTCTAAGCTTTATTAAAAATGCATTTACTTTCTTTTAAAAAATCCGCAATTACTTTTTGGGCAACCCAATATATCCAAATGTAGACCGGTCTGAATGTAGAACATGGATGTCGATAAGCCTGTGTCAAATTTCAGCGAAATCAGATAACAAAGGCGCATATCCAACTCTGGAGCGATCGGGCCAAATTAAAAAAGAATGTCGAAAGGTCTAACACAACTTATTGTCCCGCATTTCAGAGAATTTGAACATCAAATACGCCATTTATGGGCCTAAAACCTTAAATCGGTAGATCGGTATATGTCGCAGCTTTATCCAAATTTGAAACGATCTGAATCAAATTGAGAAAGATACCAAAGGTCCAAAATTGCGGCGAAATCGGACAATAAATACCCCTTTATGGGCCCAAGACCTTAAATCGAGAGATCGGTCTATATGACAGATATATCCATGCATGTCAAAGGACCTAACACAACACACTGCCTCAAATTTCGGCGAAATCGGACAATAAATGTGCTTTTTACGGGTCCAAGGCTTTAATTCGAGAGACCGCTCTATATAGCACCTGTATCCAAATCTGGACCGATCTGGGCCAAATTAAAAAAGGATGTCGAAAGGTCTAACACAACTTACTGTCCCGCATTTCAGAGAAATCGAACAATAAGTACACCTTTTATGGGCTCAAAACCTTAAATCGGTAGATCGGTATATGCCGCAGCTGTATCCAAATTTGGACCAATCTGAACCAAATTGAAAAAAGATATCGAAATCCAAAATTTCTGCGATATCGGACAATAAATGCCCCTTTTATGGGCCCAAAACCTTAAATAGAGATCGGTCTACATGGCAGACTAGCCGGACCGGGTCCGCTCCGCTGCGCCTTCTTTCACTCTCTAATATGTTTTTAGTGTGGGGACACTTCGCCCTGAATGCGGATATCGAATTCGTGCCATTGTAGCCTATGACACGTTCAAATCCTGGCGAGAACATCGGAAAAAGCGGTGTTAATCCCTTCTTAATGTTGGCGACATTTGCGAGGTACAATGCCATGCATGGTAATTGAAAAAAATGTTCCCCATAGAGGTGTCGCACTGCGGGACGCCGTTTGGACTCGGCTATAAAAGAGGTCCCTTATCATTGAGTTTAAACTTGAATCGGAAAGCACTCATTGATGTGTGAGAATTGACCCCTTCTCGGTTCCTGGTATTAATGTTCTTCCTTAGGGTAATGTTCTCATTATGGGGGGGTCGGCACTTCAGACATTTCCACTCAAATATGGATATCAAATATGTGCTGCACTTTCAAATCCCTTTAATTTGACCTCCATATTGGCATGGCCGGTAAATATGAACCGTTTGAAGGGTGTTTTGGTGCTGGGACGGCCACCGGCACTTTGCACTGAAAATGGATATTTAATTCGTTCTTTATTCCCTACGGAAATGAAGGGGGGCGTACTCCAAAACACTTGGCTCCAAAATTGAATATCAAATTCGTATTCTACTCTCAAGTATTTTTCGTTTGAGTGCCATATTGTCATAATGGGTCAAATAACCCATTTGACGTTTCTTTCGGAGGAAAAGCGCCACCTAGGCTTGAACGCAAATTTTAATGTCATATTCGTAATCTACTCCTTAATACCTATTATTTGAGTCCCATATAGCCATGGTCGGCTAATATACCCATTTGGGGGTATTTGGGGGTAGGGCGATCTCCCATTACTTGGACCTAATGTTTTATGCAATATTTGTAATCTACTGCCTAATACTTTTCATTGGAGTCTCATATTGACATAAACTTCGAATATATCTGCTTAAAGGACTACACTCGCAAATGGGTCTGGCAGTAAATGGAGATAAGACGAAATGGATGGTTTCAACTCCCAAAACGCCTTGTACAACCCAGCAGAAAAATAAAATGGAGAAATTTGGGAACCACAACTTTGAGAATGTCAGTAACTTTATTTGCCTCGGCACCGCCTTAACCGAAACGAATGACAAGTTTTGAGATAAAGTGAAGAATAATACTGGCAAACAGATGCTACTTTGGTCTAAGAGACAAGGCCACCTCTCGACAGACGAAGATTACACTATACAAGACACTGATACTACCCGAGTTGTTGTATGGTTCTGAGGCATGGGTACTTGTGAAAGCAGATAAGGCAGTTCCTGGAGTATTTGAGAGAAAGATTCTTCGTAAAATATATGGACCAGTTTGCGTTAATGGAGAATATAGTCGACGTATGAACCTTGAGCTGTATGACGACGATAGCATAGTTACACGCATCAAAACACAACGGCTGAGTTGGCTATGGCATGTTGTCAGAATGGATGAAGAAGCTGCAGCGAAGAATTCATTTGAAGACGATCACAATGGTACATGCAAACCGGGACGACCAATAAATAGCCCGATGGTAAGATCCAGCGTTGGGAGACACCTCGAAACTTGGTGTTAGAGATTATAAAATGATCGCAGAAGATCGAGGCGCTTGGAATTTTCTTTTATGTTCGGCTAGTGGAACAAATCTTATGCCATAGCCAATTAAGAATGGATAATAAATGTGAGTTTTATGAGCCCAAGACCTTGAATCGGCAGATCGGTCTTTATGGGGGCTATATCAAGATATAGTCCCATATAGACCATCTGCGAACTTAACCTGCCTATGGACAAAGAAAAAACCTGTGCAAAGTTTCAGCTAAATATCTTCAGTTTTTAAGTGTGACAAGATCAAATACGTAGGTGTGATCTTGGACAGGAAACTGAATGGGAAGTGTCACATTCAGGAGCGTACTGAGAAGGCTCACAGATGTTGGGCACTTGTAGACGGTTGGCTCGAAATGGGGCCTGAATCTGAGGATAGTCCGCTGGCCCTACAGGAGCGTGATGAGACCATTACCTACTTACGCCTCAGTAGTTTGGTGGACTGCTATGGAGAAAAAGTGCAACATAAGGACCATACAACAGGTTGAGAGAACATGTTGTCTTGGCATAGGCGCAGCGATGAGGACCATGCCCACTAGGGCACTGGAGACTATTCTAGATATTTGACCCATTGACATACAGACTAAATGCGACCCAGCCACTGCGGCTATGAGACTAAAGGCGATGGGAGAATGGATTGAGGATGGGAGCAGCATACCATCGCGGTAGAATTGAGGCGATGATAGTGAACTTGGAAGGAAGGGAAGAGGTCTCTGATCGGATACCTGAGATGAGCCTTGAAGTTGAGTGCGAGGCACTGCTGCCATGAACTGAACAAGGATGATCGAGAGACCAGTTTAAATGGCAGATATATCCGGTTATAGACTGATTTTGGCCGTACTTGGCACAGTTGTTGGGAGTTCAGCAAAATCGGAAAAAATTGCGGCTTATAAGGGCTCAAGAAGTCAAATCGGGCGATCGGTTTATATGGGAGCTATATTAGGTTAGCAATCGATTTGCCTCGTACTTGGCACAGTTGTTGGCAATCAGAACAGAATACCATATGCAACAATTCAGTCAGATCGGACAAAAATTTCGGCTTCCGGAAGTCAAATTGGGAGATCGGTTTATATGGGACCTATATCAGGTTATAGACCGATTTAGACCATACTTAGCATAGTTTTTAGAAGTCATAATAGAACACCATATGCAAATTTTCAGCCAAATCGTACAAAAATTGTGTCTTGCAGGGGCTCAAGCAGTCAAATTGGGCGATCGGTTTATATGGGACCTATATCAAGTTGTAGACCGATTTAGACCGTACTTAGCACAGTTATTGGAAGTCATAACAAAATACTACATGCAACATTTCAGCCAAATCGGAAAAAAATTGTGGCTTCTAGGGGCTCAAAAAATCAACTTGGGTGATCGGTTTACATGGGAGCTATACCGGGTTAAAGACCGATTTAGACCGTACTTGGCACAGTTGTTGGAAGTCATAACAGAATACCACAGATCGGACGAAAACTTCGGCTTTCAGAAGCTCATGAAGTCAAATAGGGAAATCGGTTTATATGGGACCTATATCAGGTTATAGACCGATTTGGACCGCCCAGTTGTTGGAAGTCATAACAGAATACCACACGCAAAATTCAAGCTAAATCGGACAAAAATTTCGCTTTCAGGAGCTTAAAAAGTCAAATCTGGAGTTCGGTTTATATGGGAGCTATATCTAAATCTGAGCCGATATAGCCCATTTGCTATCCCCAACAATCTATTGGGTTACCCAAAAAGTAAATGCGAATTTTTTAAACGAAAGTAAATGCATTTTTAATAAGACTTAGAATGAAATTTAATCAAATATACTTTTTTTACACTTTTTTTCTAAAGCAAGCTAAAAGTAACAGCTGATAACTGAAAGAATGCAATTACAGAGTCACAAGCTGTGAAAAATTTATCAACGCCGACTATATGAAAAATCCGCAATTACTTTTTGGGCAACCCAATACATCGATATTAGCTATCTGTGCGAAATTTTTAAAAGATAGCTTTATGCGTTCGCCCTCTATCGTGATTTCGACAAACGGACGGACGGACCTGGCTAGATCGATTCAGAACGACGATCACAAATATGTATACATTATGGGGTCTTAGACAAATATTTCGAGATGTTACAAACGGAATGACTAGATTAGTATGCCCCCCATCCTATGGTGGTGGGTATAATGAAAAGTCTTCTGGTGTATAGAACAAATCTTTCATCTAGCATAGAAATGTGTGAACAATTTTGTATAGATAACAAATTCGCTGATCTAATTAAATAAAAGGAATCGAGAAGGACACGTGGTTTATATGATAGACTTAATTATTTAAAAACAAATATGAAAAATCTCTTATTAATTTCCAACAAAAATCTATTTATTTTCAGATAAAAAAGCAATAGTTTATAAAAAACCCATCACTAGCAGAACTACTCACCTGGCCGTCAAGCCGCAAGACTTCCCGGTATCTGCAAGAAAGATAATAAAACTTTTAGATAAAAGCAATGAATAAATTTCAAATAGAACTTTCAAAGCAATGCCAATAAAAACAAATGTGATGCCATCGGCAAGGACATTTACTAAAGCAAAAGTACATATCATGGATAATAAAACCAAATGAAAAAAAAAAATGGAACAACACAGAAAGTGACATAGATAAAATACACCCTCCCCCGCCAAAATAAAAAAAAACCAAAGTTATATGGAAAAAGAAACAAACCAAACAAAATGTAGATGAGATTTGAGACTTGCTAAATAAGACGAAGAAACAAGCAAAATGAACTCAGAACTTTGAATACCTCTAGGGTATTAATACGGCACAATAAAACATTACTCATGTGTTGGTTAAGCATTCGAGTGTGTGTGTGTGTGTGTGAATGAATGAATGAATATTTACTATAAGGATACCAAATGTAATGCCTTACTTACATGCAGTAACAATTCCCTATCGTCATTGATGGGGTGATCCCACCAACAACAAATGGGCTTTAGTCAGCATTATTTGGCAAAATAGATACTGATTCTCTGAATCATTGTGAGTGTATTTGCGTGTGTGGCCCAAATGAAAATCAAATTTGCTTTCCTGCCTGCCAATAACCTAGTAAGGTGGAGACATGTTCCAGAGGAAGAGGAGGCATAAAATATAAAAACCAACAATTTGAAATTCACATATCAATTTTCAACATATCAATTTGCAATGTTACGCACAATGGCATAAAGAATATGCTCTCTTAACACAAACACACACATAAATATTTTGTAGGTTCGTTGTCCTTTTGGTTTGTGTATTCTACCTGCCATTTACCAAACAACCTACACAAAAGCCCATATCCTGCCAAACCCCTTTAACAACCATACCAAACAATCGAAGATAATAAAAGAAAAGGTAAAAGCCCGCTTAATGAAACAACAATCAGGCATAAAGTTACAAAAATACTCATGCCGACATATAAGTATTAAATGTTTAAATAATAATCACATACACACACAGCGACAAAGTTGTGCATGCGGCGTATAGGTGTGCTGTAAACATCCACACCCCAGCGGCTGTTATAACCCCTTTAGCTGTGAGTCGCTCTACATCAGAGTAACGACAACGGCGTCTCTCTCGTTCTGACGAGTGTCACTGTTCGTTTCGGTTATTCGTCGTCGTCGACGTCGTCGTATTTCCTATATTATAACATTTACGTGAGTGTGCAAGTGTGCGTCCGTGTGTAATCGCATAATCATAAAACGTCGAATAACAATCAAACGGATTTCGTAGGCAGCGTGTAAAGAGAAACCAAAAAAAAAAAAAAAAGCACCAAAGTGAAAGAGAGCATTGAAGCGGCAAATACTGTCGCATAAGGCCCATTAAAGGCGAGAGGCAACATTTAAAGCCACTGCCAACGCGAACGACTCCCATTTAAAAGCATAAAAAAGAGAGACATAGAGAGGAAAAAACAAAAAAACGAAAACAAACCCAAACAAGGAGCAAAGAACACTTGCCAAAGGATTATGCCGTGAAAATGAATCTCGCCTTTGATACACGCATTTTCATACTTGTGTGTTGTTTGCTGCAAGGTAAGTTTTTATAGTCCACTTCCATTTCTCTTTCTTCTTTACCCCTTAAGAAACTAAAACTTTTACTTTTCCACAATCATAGGTGTAGCAATGAAATATTATAAAGGGGGGGCTGTACCAAATATTTTGTTTATAAAGAATAGGAAGGTATTTAGAATTTCCATTCATATCCAAAGGTAATACTAATAAACGAAGTGCAAAGTTTTCGGCCATAAAAAGGAGGTCCCTTATAGTCCCTTAAAGCGAACCGCTCTCATTGGTATGTGATAAGTTTGTCCCTGTTTCTTAATGGTAGGTTCGTGATCAAGTTTGCATTTGCCATAAAAACAAGTAATGGTGTGCTAAGGTCGGCCGGGCCGAATCTTATATAATCTCCACCATGGATCGCATTTGTCGAGTTCTTTTCTCGGCATCTCTTCTTAGGCAAAAAAGGGATAAAAGAAAAGATTTGCTTTGCTATTAGAGCGATATCAAGATATGGTCCGGTTCGGACCACAATAGTAGTATATATTGGAGGCCTGTGGTAAATGTCAGCCAATTGGAATAAGAATTGCGCTCTTTGGGGGCCCAAGAAGCAAAATAGAGAGATCGATTTATATGGGAGCTGTATCAGGCTAAAGACCGATTCAAACTATAATAAACACATATGTTGATGATCATGAGAGGATCCGTCGTACAAAAAAATCGGACAATAATTGCGACCTCTAGAGGCTCAAGAAGTCAAGATCCCAGATCGGTTTATATGGCAGCTAAATCAAGTTATGAACCGATTTGAACCTTATTTGGCACAGTTGTTGATAAAATACGTCATGCTAAATTTTAGCCAAATCGCATAGGAATTGCGCCCTCTAGATGCTCAAGAAGTCAAGTCCCCAGATCGGTTTATATGACAGCTATAACAAGTTATTGATCGATTTGAACCATACTTGGCACATTTGTTGGATATCATTACAAAATACTTCGTGTAAAATTTCATTTAAATCGGATTAGAATTACGCCCTCTAGTGGCTCAAGAAGATTCAAGATTCAAGATAGGTTTATACGGCAGCTACATCAGGTTATTGACCGATTTGAACCTAATTAGGCACAGTTGTTGGAAGTCATAGCGAAACACGTCGTGTAAAATTTCATTCAAATCGGATAAGAATTGCGCCCTCTAGAGGCTCAAGAAGTCAAGACCCAAGATCGGTTGATATGGCAGATATATCAGGTTATGGACTGAACCATACTTAGCACAGATGTTGAATATTATAACAAAACACGTCGTGCAAAATTTCAGTCAAATCGGACGAGAATTGCGCCCTCTAGATGCTCAAAAAGTCAAAACCCAACATCGGTTTATTGGCCAGCTATATCAAAACATGGACCGATACGGCCTTTCCACAGAATACAAAGGGCCTCGCTTAGACACCGGAATAAAAGAATAATGAAGTTGATCGAAGGCTTATCATTCCAGAAGTTATGGTAAAGGAAGCCTTGTGGAGCCTCAAACCATTTAAGTCACCCCGACTTGATGGAATGAAATGAGCCTCATCGCTGAACAAAATTTGTCAAAATTTGAACACATTTCGAACCGAACACTGATTTTGGTAATAAAATTCAATGATTTGCAAGCGTTGCTCGTTAGTAAGTCTATTCATGATGAAATGTCAAAGCATACTGAGCATCTTTCTCTTTGACACCATGTCTGAAATCCCACGTGATCTGTCAAATACTAATGCATGAAAATCCTAACCTCAAAAAAATCACCCTTTATAATCTCCACCATGGATCGCATTTGTCGATTTCTTTTCTCGGCATTTCTTCTAAGGCAAAAAAGGGATAACATTTGAACCATACTTGACACATTTGTTGGATATCATTACAAAATACTTCGTGTGAAATTTCATTCAAATCGGATGAGAATTACGCCCTCTAGTGGCTCAAGAAGTCAAAATTCAAGATCGGTTTATATGGCAGCTATATCAGGTTATTGACCGATTTGAACCTATTTAAGGTTGTTGGAAGTCATAGCGAAACACGTCGTGCAAAATTTCATTCCAATCGGATAAGAATTGCGCCGTCTAGATGCTCAAGAAGTCAAGACCCAAGATCGGTTTATATGGCCGATTTGAACCATACTAAGCACAGATGTTGGATATCATAACAAAACACGTCAGTCAAATCGGACGAGAATTGCCCCCTATAGATGCTCAAGAAGTCAAAACCCAAGATCGGTCAAGAGAGGAATCGTTGTACAAAATTGTTAGCCTAATCGGATCAAAATTGCGCCCTCTATAGGCGCAATGTACCTTAAAGGATACATTCAGTGTCGGATTGCTTATTTTTGTTTAGTTCAGCAGAAAAATTTAACCTTATTAGGATAAACGGAATCTATCGATATTCAGTCAAAAAATGAAACATTGATAGTGCCATCGATATTTTGCCAGCTCCAGTCCGCAGACATTATAACAAGGTACGTGGTAAAAAAAAACAGAATTTTATTGGGATGTGTATTACACACGCCCAAAGGATTACAATAAGATTTAAAGAGCGGCATAACGTGCCTCCTGAAGCTTTTCTGAGAACAGGTCGACATCATTAATTACGCCGCCGAGATGAAAGTTTCGCTGACAAACCCATGTCCAAACTGAAATGTTAGTAGACGACATGGGAGTGCGAGCAGAGACAACGGAGGACATGTTGAAGCTTTCGATAGAAACGCATTTTCCACAGGATACAAAGGGACTCGCTTAGACACCGGAATATAAGAATAATAAGGTTGATCGAAGGCTTATCATTCCAGAACTTATAGTAAAGGAAGCCTTGTGGAGCCTCAAACCATTTAAGACACCCCGACTTAATGGAATATTTCCGGCATTACTACAAAAGGAGGCCGACTATCTGGCGCCGCATCTGTCCACTATTTTCACAGCATGCCTAGGACTTCCATATACTCTGAAGGCCTATCAGAAGTTAAGGGTTCTATTTATACCCAAGCCCGGCAAGGCAAGTTTTGCGACACAAAAGGCCCACGACCTATAAGCCTTACGTCCTTGAAGCGTATTGTGGACACCATGAAACAAACACCATGCGAATGTCAAGTAAAGGTCGGTGGAGACTGCGCTGCACGAGGTTGTGCATAAAATAGAAGAAACCTTCGAGACGTACACATTGGCGGTATGCATTGATATCGAGGGGGCTTTTAACAATGTGGGGACCGAAACACTGATCCAATCCGTATGCCAGTACCGGGTAGACTAGGTGCTTAGAGACAGGATAACCCAAAGTTAAGGAGCCTGTGGATAAATTGTGGCTCCCATGACGTAAATATTGGGGAGAAGATGGCACAGTGCACGCCACAGTAGGCATTTTATCGATACCTCTTTGGGTTACTTCCATAAATAACGGATACTGACTGAGGAGAAAATTGAACCCGTCTGCTATGCAGACGTTGTTAGGATCTGAACCAGCTATGCAGAATGGCCGAAAGGATCCTGCAGACGGCATACGACTGGGCTAGACCAAGGACTCTCATTGTTAACCCAGAAAAGACCGAGGCAAAGGTTCACGACGAAGACAAAGGTTGGCCAATTCAACGCACCATGTTTCCTCTCTAGAACGTTTTCGACATCTGACAAAGTCAAATACTTAGGAGTGATTTTGGACAGGAAACTGAAGTGGTAGTGCCATATTCAGGAGCGTATCGAGAAGGCTCACCGAAGTTGGGCACTACTAAGACAGGCCGCAGGCTCAAAATGGGGCTTGAACCCAAGGATAGTCCACTGGCTCTAAAGGAGCTTGATTAGATCAATACTTACTTACGCCTCAGTGTCTTGTTGGACTGCTATGGAGAAAAAGTGCGACATAAGAACTATATAACAGGTTCAAAGAACATGTTGTCTTGGCATAGACGGAGCCATGAGGACCACGCCCACTAGGACACTGCAGACTAGACACAAGCTGTGAAAAAATTTGTCAACGCCGACTATATGAAAAATCCGCAATTACTTTTTGGGCAACCCAATAGATATCCGACCCATTGACAAACAGATTAAATGTGTAGCAGCCACTACGGCTATGAGACTTAAGGCGATGAGAGAATGGATAGAGGATAGTAGCAGGTCATATCATCCTGCTATAATCGATGGGACGATAGCAAACCTGGATAGATTAAAAGAGGTTTGCGGTCGGATATCTAAGACAACACTTGAGGTCGAGTACGAGGCACTGCTGCCAGAGCACAGTCTTGGGTTGACGGAACTCTGGTATTGCCATCCGGAAGATCATGTTACACAGATAAATTAATGCTATAGAATAGAGTGGGTCTGAGGGTCTACATTCAGAACACATGGACTGAGATCTGTTTTAGACTGCCTGACCATAATACGGACTGCAGGACCGTAGATCCGGGCGATCACGTAATGCGTGAGGTGGTGTGGTGCTAACGCGAGGAAGTCGATTGTGAACATCATTACGAACAGTAAACCGGCTATCAGGGCAATAACAACCAGGATGATAATGTCACGAACAGTCTTGAAGTGAAAAAAAGGGATTAACACCTTCTCTGAGGATGGCACGATCCGCATAGACTGGGGGAGGCACAGGTAATTGCGCAAGGACATCGGAGTATACAGATGACAGTCCATTACCCGTTCTTCTCTCTTGTCGACAATTACTTAGTTTACTTTTACTTTCATTGGCTGTGACAGAATATTTGTCCCATTAGTCGAACGTAGAATAGCGTTCCAATCATAAGCTTAGAAAGGCCACCTCCCGAAAAGTTTAAGCCAACCCACCATGACCTAGCTAACGCAACTATTGTATTTTGCCACGTGTAACTATTCTATCGTCGTCATACAGCCCGTTATTCATACGACGTCTATATTCTCCATTAACTCAAACTGCTCCATATATTTTACGAAAGATTTTTCTCCCAAAAACTCCAAGTACTGCCTCATATGCTTTCGCAAGTACCTATACTTCGGAGCCATATAGCAGCACGTGTAGTATAAGTGTCATGAATAGTGTAATTTTTTCTGTAGAGAGGTGGTCCTCAGAGGTTGCTCCTCATCTGCTTGCTCAGTCCAAAATAGCATCTGTTAGCCAATATTATTCTTTGTTTTATTTCAAAACTGGTGTCGTTTGTTTCGGTTACGGTGGTGCAGAGGTAGATAAAAATACTGACTATCTCAAAGTTGTAGTTCCCAACTTTCTCCATTTCTCTCTCTCTCTCTTCTTTTCGGCGTTAGAGGGCTTTGTCTTATATCCATTTACTGCCATCCCCAATTTCGTTGATTCTTTTTCAATACTTTCAAAAGCTGCGATTGCTTCCTCCGGTGACCGACCTATAATTTCGTTATCGTCGGCATTGGCACGTAGCATATGTTCTCTTGTGAGTAGTGTGCCATGTCTATTCACACCTTCGTCTCGTATAATCTTCACCAGCAGGAAATTAAAGAGATTACACCTTGTCTAAAATATAGTTTGGTATAAAATGGTTCGGAGAGATTATTTCCTATTATTACTGAGGAACGGGCAAAACGTCTCGCATATCAATGAGTGCAGTCCGATTCAAGTTTAAGCTCAATGATAAGGGGCCTCGTTTTTATAGACGAGTCCGAACGACGTGACGCAGTGCGACATCTTTTTGGAGAGAAATTTTACATGGCATAGTACTTCATAAATGTTGCCAGCATTAGGAGGGGAAAACCACCTTTCCTTAGTGGAATGTTCATGGCCAAAATTTGCATTTGCATGAGGAACGTGTTTCGGCAGGGATACCACTCTTGTCGACAACTTTGCATACTCGATCTTCTGCGCTCATTTTATAATGTCTGACACCAAGTTTCGAGGTGTCTCCCACCACTTGATCGTTCCATCGGGCTTTTGGTTGTCCCGGTTTGCGTGTACCACCGTGTTTGCCTTCAAAAGACTTCTTTGCTGGAGCTTCTTCATCCATCCTGACAACATGACCTAGCCATCGCAGCCTTTGTATTTTAGCCATCGCAGCCTTTGTATTTTGATGCGTTTAACTATGCTATCGTCGTCATACAGCTCCTACAGCTCGTTGTTCATACGACACCTATATTCTCAATTAACGCAATCTGGTTCATATATTTTACGAAGAATCTTTCTCTCAAACACTCCAAGCACTGCCTCGTCTACTTCCACATGTCGACAACTACCATAACCAATCTGTCTTTGCCGACATTAGCAAAGGTTCTTGGACCCATATAACTATTGTAGTCCTTATTTATTTTGGGAATGGGATGCCTCTAGGTGACCGCAAGCTTTTTCACTGACTGCTGTGGAGTTTCCGACTCTAAACGGAAGGAGAGTATTGGTTTGGATGAGAAGGACGATGGCCTAGGCAAATTATAAGCTAGCAAAGATGGAGTAGGTTCGGTGGTGTCCTTAAGACTCCAACTAAATGTCTTCATCAAAAGCCCCTGCAACGCAGTCATTTGGCGGCTAGTGGAGCATGGCGCAGCACCTCCACCAGTTCAAGGTCATTGGGAATACATACACATTTTGTAGGTGTGATCTGTCGATGCATAAAACCGCAAGCGCATTCACAAAATCAATCCCGAATAATGACAATGTTTTTAACTACACCTTTGTATGATATGGCACCATTGGTGCATGAATTTTAAACGTCTTTTTTTAACAGGGTGACTGTAGTAATTTCTCACAAAAAAATTTTTTTTTTTATAGTCAACATCTCTACTTTGTTGCAGGACCTTTATAACTTTATGCTTTGGCTTGCAACGAATGAAAATACCCCCTTTCTTGTATACCAATAAATTTGGAATCACATCCTGATTCCAACTAGCAATGTTTGTCTGTCTTTCCGTCCGTCTGCGCAACTGTCCTTGCAATCTGGTTATCAATTTGTGGTTCAATTATCACAAAATCTTTCACAAACGCTTTTGAATTTGATGATTTTTGAGATTTTATTCCGCCAATTTTGGCCGAATAATCGCCTTTCCCCCTTCTACGGCTATGCCTATAACAGACATTGTCACTACCCCATTTAACCTCCTCTCCCATTTAGCAAGCATTTGAATATTAGATCAAATTCTAAACATAGTCTCATTTGGTTGGTTCATTCGTTTCGTTCGGTTGGTGGTGATTTGAAGATACTTTTTTCTCCAAATACAACCATAACTTGTCTTCTCAATCATTGCCTGTTTCGTTTATTCCCTATGCGGCATCTTAAATTTGTAATAAAATTTGGAACGTTGTAAAATTTTAGGATACCCATATACCTCCTATCAGCAATTGAGTAAATCTGCAAAGAAGCTGAAATTGTTGTCTGGGGAGGCCACGAAGTGGTGGGGGGTGGGAGGAATCTGATGCAGCAAAAAAAAAAATTAACATTTCATTTTCAATAGGATGCCATAAAAGTGGTATCTTTGGTGGTTGTTAAATTGTCATTAAGAATTTCGTATCAAAATGAAAAGGGAAAAGCCCGAATAGAGGTGTGTGTTTATGTATGGGTGTGTGTGTGTGTGTGTGTTGATCTATAAAATCTTATACATAGTCCCTATTGAAATTTAAGCTGAGGTAAATCCAAAAGACACTTATGATGAAATTGCATACATATTTGTATTAAACTTTTTACACCCTACCATGAAACTCGAAAATGTTGCGGCTTAATGAATGGGTCCAAAGCTGGAAGGCGTAGAAGAAATTTCTTTGAAATAGGTATGTGATTGGGTAGTTTGTAAGCAGTGGGAATATTCTAACGGTTTTATTCACAAAACTATTTTATTAAGGGGTTAGAATCTCTTTTAACTATTACACATTTTTTGCTTAATAAACTGATTTTGAAGTTTCGTATTCACAAACAAAAAACAGCAGCTATATAACTATTGAACATTTTTCGAATTTTTGATGTTTTAATGGACAATGCCTGTTATTTGACTATGAGAAGAAAAAGTAAACATGTATTATTTTTATTGGGAGGAGAGGATCTGCCCCTCGACGCTAAGACCCAAAAGATAATTTATTTGAGTCCTTTATTGTCACGATCTATTATATATGTCACAGTGCTACACCTCTTTGGAGAGAAGTTTTACATGGCATATTACCTCACAAATGTTGCCAGCATTGGGAGGGGAAAGCCACCATTGAAAATTTTTTCTGATGGTCTCGCCAGGATTCGAACCCAGGCAAAATTAGCGTCATAGGCGGACACGCTAACCTCTGCGCTACGGTGGCCTCCGTTCTACTGGTCTTACTGTTCTAAATTTCAGCGAAGTCGGGTTATAAATGCGCCTTTTATAGTCCTTACAACCAAAATCGGCAGCTCGGTCTATATGACAGCTATATTCAAATATTGGGTTGCCCAAAAAGTAATTGCGGATTTTTTAAAAGAAAGTAAATGCATTTTTAATAAAACTTAGAATGAACTTTAATCAAATATACTTTTTTACACTTTTTTTCTAAAGCAAGCTAAAAGTAACAGCTGATAACTGACAGAAGAAAGAATGCAATTACAGAGTCACAAGCGGTGAAAAAAATTTTCAACGCCGACTATATGAAAAATCCGCAATTACTTTTTGGGCAACCCAATATATTCCGATCTGGACCATTTTTGAATCGGATATCGATGAGCCTAATAAAACTCAGTATTCTAAGTTTTAGCAAAATTGGGTAATAAATGCGCCTGTAAAAGGCTTAAGACCCTAAATCGGCATATCGGTTTATATGGCTGCTATATGTAAATATAGGCCGATATACACCATCGAGGGCCCTAGTGCAACTCAATGTTTCAAATTTCAGCAAAATAGGAGAATAAATGGTACTTAGACCCTAAAACTGAAAATGGGTCTCTACGGCAGCTACATCGAAATATAGTCCGATTTGGACCATTTTTAGCCATATAAAACTCACTGTTACAAATTTCAGGTAAGTCGGGTAATAAATGCGCCTGAAATAGGCCTGAAACCCAAAATCGGCCGTTCGGTCTATATGGCAGATCGGTCTATATGGCACTTCGGTCTATATGGCACTTCGGTCTACATGGCAGATATATGTGGTAAATATGGTCCGACATAAACCATATTCAGTCGAGGCCTCTAGTGCAGATCACTGATTCAAATTTTAGCAAAATCGGAGAATAAATGCGCAATTTATGGTCTTAAGACCCGAAATCTGAAGATCGCTCTTTATGGCAGCTATATCTAAATATAGCCCCATATGAACCATTTTCAGGACAGATGTTGGTAGTCTTGATAAAACTCACTGATATCGACAAGCCCAATAAAACTCACTGTTCTAAATTTCAGCGAAATCCGGTAATACATCCGCCTGTTATAGGCCTAAGACCCTAAATCGGTATATCGGTGTATAGGTCAGCTATATCCAAATATGTTCCGATCTTGGCCATTTTTGGGTCGGATATCGATGAGCCTAATAAATCTCATTGTTCTAAGTTTCAGCAAAATCGGGTAATAAATGCGCCTGATATGGGCCTAAGAACCTACATCGCCAGATCGGACTATATGGCAGCTATATCCAACTACAGTCCGATGTGGCCCATTCAATAACTTAACCTGCATATAAAAGAAATACGAGTCTGTGCAAAATTTCAACTCAATATTAAAATTTTTAAAGGCTATAGCATGATTACAACAGTCGGACGGACAGACACACGGGCATAGTTAAATCGTCTTAGAATTTTATAACGATCCGAAATGTATATATTCTTTGTAGGGTCGGAAATGGATATTTTGATGTGTTACAAACGGAATGACGAAATGAATATAACCCCTATTCTATGGTGGTGGATATAAAAAATTCAAAGAAATTATTTTTTTTTAAATTATTGGTGCTGGTTTTAAAACCGCTATGAGCATATATCTAAGTCAATCTATGCAAGGAATTTCCTTATAGTATTCCTATTTGTGCCCTTAGTGGGTTCAGTGGGTTCCACAATACGTCTACCCTTTCATTTCTTTTACACCGGTATGACATGGCACCAAATCGAAAAGGATTTCGTATGGTCAGGGAAGGCGAAAACTTCAAAACGGTGCGTGGTTTCATCGTCTTGTTTGTTATTTCCCTATTGGACAAATTACTGTCTGTTGACGCCAATCTCAAAAATGCCTTAATTTAAATTTATAGCAACTCAATTTTGTATCTGTCAGTTCGTAATTATTGATAGGGTTAAGTAACGTAATTATTGTTAGTGTTTAGTAACTAGTAATTTTTAATTAAATGTTTTTAAAATGTCAAGTAGCGTCCTCATTCGCCATATTCTTAAAGTCCATAAAAATTTGCAAGTTGGCATATACGCGGTGTTGCGGATTCAGGAGGAATATTGCAGATAATTATTAAAATCTAATGGTTTTCATACCAAAAAGTAGGTTACGTTTTTTTTTGTTATAATTTTTGTATTTTTACTTGTATGTTTTTATGTAGGAATTTTAATATAAATGCACTTGTGAAATAAATCAAGTCTTTTGTGGAACTGGTGTATTTTATTCAAAATCCCGTGGAAACTGCTAGCTCTGGCAAATTGCCTTCTCAACATTTTAAAATTCTTTTTGCCGAATACTTCGTCTCCATCTGACTCACCCATAGCATCAATATTTTTGCCAATCTCGCAGTAAGTACAATGAATAACGACATTACAACGGGTCAACCACAAAATGATAATGGTTGCATCCTATGTCCAAATCCCCCTGACTCAAACATGTTATCTTGCATGGAATGCAAAAGAGTATTTCATAAAATTTGCCTTAAAAATGCCAATAGAACGAATCAACTCTGTCCAGACTGTGCAGACCGCAGGCCACCTTCGCCTACCCATAGTATCCGAAGCCATTCCTCTGCTGTCTCGCGCCAATCTCATGCACGTAGCATTCAACTACAACTACAGCGTCTTGAAGAAGAGAGAAATCTCAATTTAGAATTTCTAAACAAAAAATATGACCTTCTGCAGGAAGCTGCAACCGTAAATGAAAATTCATCAACTAGTTCTCAATCGGTCCAAAACTGGGTCAATCAACTTCCCAATCATGACCAGCAAGCCGAATCAGCCTTAATGTCTACCAACAACAATGGTGTACATGCGCAGTCCACACATTTGTTTGAAGAAACGTCTTACTTGGATATGCCTAATAGTTCAGCAGAACGAAACTCCAATAGTGAAACCACTCGTGGTACGGGACAAAATAAAGTAACAACTGGCAGTGCTACCCAATTACCGCCCAATTCTACTAACCTGTGCTCAGCAGCTTGTAACATTGCAACTTCAACGATAGGCAATACTGCACCGATTGCTGCAGTGTCAGCCACCACCAATAGTGGAGATCAAAGATATTTGCATACGCAGACTGCTTCGCTTAATCCCAATGCGGTAACTTTCATAAATTTACCCAAAAATTCTTATTTTAACACTGCAACACAACTTCCACCATCTGTTGCAAGTGCACCCCGCCAGAATTATCCCGAAAATACACAATCTTTTATTTATCAAGCACCCATTTCATCTACAATGCGCCCCCAAACGAACAGTTTCAATAGCACATCCCAATTTCATAATAGCAATCTACTGCAACAAAGCAGCATCAATGCTAGACAATCTGTTCCCAAGGAACTGCCAATATTTTCCGGGCACGCCGAAGACTGGCCATTATTTATTTCCACTTTCGAATGGTCCACCTCAACTTGCTGCTTTTCGGAGGCCGAGAACTTAATTCGTCTCCAAAAGTCTTTAAAAGGTGAAGCACTTTATAGTGTACAGCATTTGCTTATCCATCCATCAAATGTCTCTGCCGTCATCGATATTCTTCGAATGCTCTACGGCCAACCCGAAAAGATATTGAACTCTATAAAAGAAAGAATAAATTCATCGCCAAAGGTAGATGAAAACAATTTGCAAACACTGACTCACTTTGCGATAAACGTCCGTAGTCTAATCGCCACTATTAAAGCCGGCAACTTGCCAGATGAGATAAATAATTCTTTTTTACTTCAACAATTACTGCAAAAACTCCCATCTTCGTATCAAATGCAGTGGGCAACCATAAAACAGCAGCTTATGATTCAAAACAAGAAACCAAACTTATCTGCGTTTGACAGTTGGTTATTCAGTGTTGGATTAACAGCCAGTACAATAACAACTGATCCCATTTCTAACAATCGAGATAAAAATCGTCATACTAAAAGCAGCAGCTTCAATAACAACAAAACAACTACAAGTAAGAGAGCATTTATCTACTCTCATAGTGATGATAAAAAGTGCATTGTATGCAACAATAAAAACTGCAGAGCTGTGAGTGACTGTCCAACATATCAGTCGTTGGAACGCAGTGAAAAATGGAACGTGGTGAGAACCAAGAAGCTTTGCAAATACTGTTTGGGTGTGCATATGGGAGAATGCAGGAAAAAGAAAAAGTGCGGCGAGGAAGGCTGTGAGTACTATCACCATTCTTCCCTACATCGATATACGTCACCTTCACCACCTGTTGGAAGCAAACAAACGTCAAATCAAAATATGACAAACAGTTCAAATGAAAGAGACGTGATACATAATTCCCACAATAATATGTTGACAAATATTTTGTTTAAAATCGTGCCAATTACTATATATGGAAATAATAAAAGCATCGAAACCTATGCGTTTATTGATGAGGGTTCGTCGGTCAGCCTTATGGATAATTCAATTGCCAGTGATCTAAAAATTGATGGTGTGGCTAGCCCCCTGTGTTTGAAATGGACGGGAGGTATGCAGCGAAGGGAAAAAAATTCAATGAAATTAACAATTCAAATTTCAGGGAACAGCAAAACCCGTGTGTCTTTAAACGTATGTACAGTGGAATCATTAAGTTTACCAGTGCAATCTTTGAACTACAAATTGTTAGCGCAGCGTTATCGCCATCTCCGAAATTTGCCTGTTAAAAGTTATGTGAACGCTGAGCCAAAACTACTTATTGGATTAAATCATCTTAATTTGGGTATTTCCAACAAGATTCGTGAAGGTGCCTCCAATGAGCCTGTTGCTGTCCGAACGAAATTGGGATGGCTCATATACGGCACAACATCCGAACCAGATCATACAAGTAAGCCATTTAATTTTCAAGTATGTAATTGTACAGCTAGCGATGAAAAATTAGATGAGTTAGTAAGAAGTTTTTACACACTCGAGAGCATTGGGATATGTACAAAAGACCCTCTTAAATCTGAAGATGAGAGTCGAGCATTAAACTTATTAAGCAAATACATGAAGCAAAAGGCAAGTGGTAATTATGAGGTTCCATTATTATGGAAGTTTGATTGTGTCGAACTGCCAAACAGTTTTGATATGGCTATAAAGCGGTTAACTTGCCTCGAAGGGAAGTTAAAACGAAACTTTGATCTCTTAAACATTTTTCGAGATACAATTTCTAAATACCTATCTAAAGGCTACATACGTAGACTTGATGAAAAAGACATCAGGCGCAACGACGGAAAAGTTTGGTATTTACCAATTTTTGCCGTCTTTAATAAGAATAAGCCTGGTAAATCGCGTGTGGTGTGGGACGCGGCTGCCAGGGTTGGTGAATTTTCGTTGAACTCGTTTCTGCTTAAGGGGCCTGATATGTTGACATCATTGCCATCAATTCTTTTTAAATTTCGGCAAAAGAAAGTGGCAGTATGTGGAGACATCGAAGAGATGTTTCATCAAATTCACATCAGAGCAGAAGATCGTGATGTGCAACGGTTTCTTTGGAGGGATTGTAACCAGGAGAGAGCGCCAGATGTGTACATAATGGACGTCATGATATTTGGTGCCACATGCGCTCCCAGCATATCGCAGTATGTGAAGAATTACAATGCTGACAAATTTCTGGAAGAGTTTCCCCTTGCTGCAAAGGCAATCAAACAAAATCATTATGTGGATGATTTGCTATGTTCTATTGATACGGCTGAGGAGGCAATAAAATTGGTTAAAGATGTGTGCTTTGTACATCGCCAAGCTGGTTTCAATATAAGAAACTGGGTGTCCAATAGCAGGGAGGTTAGGAATGCATTTGCATCTACTCTTTCGGAGAAAGTTAAATGCATAAATTTTAAAGCCGAAAACAGTGTTGAGAAAGTACTGGGCGTTTTTTGGGAGCATGATGAGGATGTTATAACATTTAAAATAGCATCATGGCTTCTGGAGGGTGAATTATTGTCAACCAAAAAAGCTCCAACTAAGCGAGAAATGCTTAGACTAGTAATGTCCATTTACGACCCCCTGGGACTAATTGGACACATAGTTATGTTCGTGAAGGTTCTCATGCAAGAAGTTTGGAGGTCCAAATCGGGGTGGGATGAACCAATCCATCACGAATTGGCGGCAAAATGGAGTCACTGGTTACGAATTTTGCCAGACATCGAAAACCTCAAAATAGAAAGATGCTATCTAAAAACTTTTCATAATTATGAAGGCGTTAATGTCCAGCTGCATACCTTTGTGGATGCCAGCAAGGACGGTTATGCTGCTGTATGTTATTTAAGACTGAAGAAAAATGCCGATGTGGTTTGTTCGTTAGTGACTGCCAAAACCAGAGTTGCCCCAATTAAAATAACGTCAGTGCCTAGGCTTGAACTTATGGCAGCTTTAATAGGAGCGCGTCTAGCGAAGTTTGTGCTGGATAATCACGAAATTGGAATTTCTAAAAAATATTTTTGGAGCGATTCGAAGACAGTTTTGAGTTGGATCAACTCTGACCATCGCAAATATAACCAGTTTGTTGCATTTCGGGTTACGGAAATCCTGGAACTCTCATCAATCAGCGATTGGAATTGGGTTCCAAGTAGAGAGAATGTGGCCGATGATGCCACAAAATGGTCGAAAATTCCAAATTTTTCCGATTCTAGTAGGTGGTTCCATGGACCAGCTTTTTTGTTCCAACCTGAAGAAATGTGGCCCCAAAAGACGGGTTTTAGTGGTAATACAGAGGAGGAACGAATACATACCTCGTACCCAATAAATAAATACGAGCCCATTTTAAATGAGCTGCGATTTTCGAAATGGAATCGGCTGGTGAGAGCTATTGCTTATGTGGTCAAATTTATTACTATTTGTCGAAAAAATGAGCCCAGATGCCAAGGATTAACACTGGATTATTTAAAGAGAGCGGAGCATATAATATATAAACAGGTGCAATCTGTGACTTACTCAGCTGAAATTGCTGCCCTGAATACAAAGTCTCCTGTGCCAAAATCCAGCGAAATTTTTTCAAAAACACCCTATTTGGAGGAAGGGCTTTTACGAGTTGATGGCAGAATAGATTTGGCAAATGTTACATTTGACCAAAAGCGTCCAATAATATTGCCCAGAAAACATTATGTTACCAAATTAATAATTCTTCATTATCACGAAAAATTTCATCATATGCATCATGAAACAGTTGTGAATGAGCTGAGGCAAAAGTATGCCATCTCGAAACTTCGCACCACTGTAAAGACTATTTTTCGTTCCTGTCAATTCTGTAAAATCACCAAGGTGGTGCCTAACCCCCCTCAGATGGCAAAGTTACCTCGAGCTCGTGTAGCTGCTTATGCATCTCCATTCTCTTATACTGGAGTAGACTTCTTTGGGCCCATATTGGTCAGTGTGAATCGCCACAAAGAGAAACGATATGGCTGTTTGTTTACGTGCCTCACTATAAGGGCCGTTCATATTGAGATTGCACATTCTCTTACGACAAGCTCTTGTATTTTGGCTATTCGCAATTTTATGGCGCGTAGAGGTACACCGCATGAGTTCTATAGCGACAATGGAACTAATTTTATTGGAGCAGAGAGGGAACTAAGAGAGGCGCTAGCAGAGGTTAACAAAAACGAATTACTCGAAACTTTTACAACTGCCAACACCAAATGGAATTTTAATCCTCCTGCTTCACCCCACATGGGAGGCGCCTGGGAGCGTTTAGTTCGCTCAATCAAAATGGTTTTGTATAAGATCATGCCCTCAAGGCACCCTACTGATGAGCTACTTTTGAGCATGTTAATCGAGGTGGAAAATGTGATAAATTCGAGGCCGCTCGCATATGTTCCAATTGAAGAACATATGGCAGAAGCTTTAACCCCGAATCATTTTCTTGTGGGAAGCTCCAATGGGCTAAAACCCTTAACTACAGTTTACGACAGTGGAACCTTATTGAGACAGAGCTGGCTTATTTCTCAACAATATGGCAACATATTTTGGAAGAAGTGGCTGGCCGAATATTTACCATCGCTTACTTGTAGGACAAAATGGCACGAGAAATCAAAGGCATTATGTCAGGGGGATTTAGTTATCATTGTAGACCCTTCTTTACCTAGAAATGTCTGGCTGCGAGGCAAAGTACTTGAAACGAGGTTGGCACCAGATGGTCAGGTCCGCAGCGCAAAAATATTAACATGTCGAGGCGTAATGGAGAGACCTGCAACGAAGCTGGCAATTTTGGATGTTGCTGCTCAAACTAAGTCTGACGTAGAAGAAGCTTCTTGTCATACTCCGGGGGGAATGTTGACGCCAATCTCAAAAATGCCTTAATTTAAATTTATAGCAACTCAATTTTGTATCTGTCAGTTCGTAATTATTGATAGGGTTAAGTAACGTAATTATTGTTAGTGTTTAGTAACTAGTAATTTTTAATTAAATGTTTTTAAAATGTCAAGTAGCGTCCTCATTCGCCATATTCTTAAAGTCCATAAAAATTTGCAAGTTGGCATATACGCGGTGTTGCGGATTCAGGAGGAATATTGCAGATAATTATTAAAATCTAGTGGTTTTCATACCAAAAAGTAGGTTACGTTTTTTTTTGTTATAATTTTTGTATTTTTACTTGTATGTTTTTATGTAGGAATTTTAATATAAATGCACTTGTGAAATAAATCAAGTCTTTTGTGGAACTGGTGTATTTTATTCAAAATCCCGTGGAAACTGCTAGCTCTGGCAAATTGCCTTCTCAACACTGTCCATTAAAGCTTTCACCCTCGACGTTCTTGCGTTGACACTTCACCATCACAGGTTATTGATGCTGGTCTGTAAGATTTTGTAAAATATTAGGATAGTGTCATGTTAATAGAGGGCGCCCATTGCCTCCTCAAACTCCAAGACTTTTTTTGATCCAACCGCCTTGGTTTTTGTCGCCCTTAGGGCCGTTTACTATCCGAGAAGATGTTCACACTCAACAATGTAGAATTAAAGCCGTACCACCAGACACATGCCTACTATGCTCAGCAAAATAAAACAGTACTCAGTCTCTGGGTTTTCAATATAGGCGCCTTTACCAGTTCTACATTCTAGCTTTGATTCGTCTGCGTAGCATCAACTATTAATTTACCGCTCGGCATGGGATGGCTATTTGCACCAGTGCACGGGTTGTAACTCTATGTTCCGATTTATGTCGTGATCATCGTCATCACGCGAAGTCCAGCTGGGAGCTATCGGGCGCTTCTCCAGGTTGCGGATAGTAGAATGCTTCGTATACGAAGTAGCTTCAATTGTAGACGCGGACATTAAACGCCTCTTGCCTAAATACTGAGTGCCTATGATACTCGGTGTGACATGGCGAGTTACTGGCACCTTTAAAAAACCAAATAAATAATAATGTTCCCGCGGCGATCGGTCGTATAGGCTTAAACAAGCTTACTCACTTATAAAGCTTGACGAGGATTGCTACCTCCACTTATAGAAATAGGGCTTCAACGGCAACAATAATAGATTTCCGTCAATAAAAAAAATGTGTCGCTAGAAAAAGTGTTTCGCATTCGACCTCAATTGTTGTTGTTTTTACATCCTCCACCGTAGGCTGGGGGTATACTAATTTCGTCATTCCGTTTGCAACACTTGGAAATACTTGTCTAAGACCCAAGACCCAAGGTGCCAATGACATGCTTTGTCATATCGAGTATCACAGGCAGTCAGTGTTTAAGAAAGAAACTTTGCCGGCCAGCTTGTTACTGAGAATCTCCACTCGCACAAATCGAACCTTAAAGTTTTAACCCGTCTGGTGCTCATGGTCTTACCGTGTCGGGTCAATTTATGGGTTCTCAATACCCGCTCATGCCAAAACAAAACATTTTCTGAACCTTTATAATCTTCCGGCTCGAGAGATGTCGACATCAATATTTTATTTTTAGCATCGCGGGCCAAAGTCAGCGCAGGATAGGCTAGCTTAGGTGGAAAAGAGGATTTTAATCCGCACCCATTATGGACAAACACCTAAGCCAGTAATCGGCTTGTTGTATGCTCTTAATACTAACAAAGTAACCTCGAAAAAGAAAATCTTAAGTTAGGAATTCCGTGCTACTTATTAAATCCTTAATTGTTTTCCCTGCCATGCACCTATGCTGGTTCATGTCTGATGTATTGGGTACCCACCCAAGTGCCGGTATCTGTTAGCCACAAAAGCCGGGCAATTACATAGGAAATGCTCCAACGTCTCATCATCTTCCCCTCATGCCCTACACATGCTATTACTTGCCGCACCGATTATGCATAAGTGAGCTCGTATTCCTCTTTGTCCCGTTATGATACCCAAAGCTATACTGACCTCCTACTTACCTAATTTCAGTAATAACCCCGTCTTCTCACGATCTGGATCTCCCCATAGGATTTTCACCGCCCTAACGACCGTTTCACCGTTCCACTTTGTTATAAGCGCATTCGTCACCCACGCTCTTAACTCGAACGGCGTCGACCGAAAGGCCTCTCTGGCCTCGCTGCCAAATTGTCTGCCTTCTCAGTCCCAGTTACTCCGCTATGGCCCGGCCCCCAAACGATGTGGATCGTACCATCCTCAGAGAAGGCTCTAATCTCCTACTTACATTCCAAGCCTTTGTGATCTCAGCGTCCTGGTTGTTATTGCCCTTATGGCCTGTTTACTGTCCGTAAGGATGTTTATCCTCGACGTTCTCGCGTTAACACCACATCACCTTACGCATTCCATGATAGCCCGGATCTCCGCCTGCAGGACCGTATAATGGTCAGGCAGTCTAAAACAGGTATCAGTCCCTGGATTCTTAATGCAGACCCCAGGTCCACTCTGTCCTCTAGCTTTGATCCATCCGTATAACTTGATCTTCCAGATACTATAAGGTTCCGTCAATCCCAGCCTCAGGCAGCAGTGTCTCACACTCGACCTTAAGTGTCGTCACAGATATCCAATCGGAAATCTCTTTCATTTATTGGGTTGCCCAAAAAGTAATTGCGGATTTTTTAAAAGAAAGTAAATGCATTTTTAATAAAACTTAGAATGAACTTTAATCAAATATACTTTTTTACACTTTTTTTCTAAAGCAAGCTAAAAATAACAGCTGATAACTGACAGAAGAAAGAATGCAATTACAAAGTCACAAGCTGTGAAAAAATTTGTCAACGCCGACTTTATGAAAAATCCGCAATTACTTTTTGGGCAACCCAATACTTCCAGGTTTTCTATCGTCGCCTCGATTATACCGCGATGGTATGAGCTGCTCCCATCCTCAATCCATTCTCGCATCGCCTTAAATCTTATAGCCGCGGTGGCTGCCTCGCACTAAATCTGTATGCCTATGGGTCGGATATCTAGAATAGCCTCCAATGCCCTAGTGGGCGTGGTCCTCATCGCTCCGCCTATGCCAAGACAACATGTTCTCTGAACCTGTTGTATGGTCCTTATGTTGCACTTTTTTTCCATCGCAATCCACCAAACTACTGAGGCGTAGGTAGGTATCGGTCTAATTAGGCTTCTGTAGAGCCAGTGAACTATCCTCGGATTCAAACCCCATTTGGAGCCTACGGCCCTTCTACATAGTACCCAACATCTGCGAGCCTTCTCGGTACCCAAATGAACCCTGTCCAAGATCACACCTAAATATTTGACCTTTGTCAGAAATCAAAATCGTCCAATTGAGGAAACGTGGTGCATCAAATTAGCCCACCTTCGTCTTCCTCGTGAACAGGCAGATGTCAGTCTTCCCTGGATTATCATTGAGACCCTAAGGTTTAGTCCAGTCGTGTGCCATCTGCTAGACCCTTTCAGCCCTTCTGCATAGTTGGTTCGGATCCTTGCCTTACCTTAGTGTGCTCAACTCTACCGTTGATTTGCTAAATCCTTGAATAAATGGTCCGGGTTCGAAAACGCATCCATTCTTGGAAAGATCTGAGCCTGAGTTAACAGCTTGAAAATTGTCGGGAATGTGGAACGCAGGAGTGCACTAATGCTCTGAGACAATCGCATCAAGCAACGTACAGATATGGCTCCAAACAAATGGTCGGGAGATTATAAGCCGATTTGGTTGAAATGGCTCCAAAACAAAAATGATCGGGAGATTAGAAGCCGGTTTGGTTGAAATGGCTCCAAAATAGGCCTAAAAATAAAAAATAGTCGCCATATATGGATCATAGATTTTTATTGGATTTGATGAAAATTTGGTACGTACAGTACACTCATTTGTTTGTTTTTCTCTATACAGTCCAAAATTTTACGGTTCAGGTGAAAATGTATACCAAATCTACAAATTTCATCAAATCGATATATGTTTAAGTATATATAACCAGTCAAAATGTGGTAAGTTTGGCCGGGGCGAATCTTGGGTTAATATAGGTGCTATATCAGGTTATAGAACAATTTGGACCGTTTGTTAGAAGTAAGGTTAGGTAAGAGTGGCTGTCCTTTACAGACTCACTTAGCCAATTTTTGAGCCCATTGTGATAACACAGTAGCAACAGACCAAGGCTTCTGGCGGAAATCGAACCCACGACCCCTGCACTGGTAATTCAAGCACGTTACCCACTCGGCTACCGGGCTGCCCTAGTTAATACGTGCATAATTTCAGCCAAATCGGGTAACAATTGCGGGTTATCGGGATTGAGTTTTTATGGGAGTTATATCCAAATCTGAACTGCCGTGGCCCATTTGTAATCCCTAACGACCTACACAATAAGAAGTAGATGTGCAAAATTTAGTGTTGATAACTTTATTCGGTTGGCAGCTATAGTGATTTTGACCCCTCCCCACGGTAGTGGGTATAAAAATATATGCATGCATTTGAAACGTTTATAATGTAGAACAAGTAAAAGCGTGCTAAGTTCGGCCGGGCCGAATCTTATATACCCTCCACCATGGATCGCATTTGTCGAGTTTTTTTCCCGGCATCTCTTCTTAGGCAAAAAAGGATATAAGAAAAGAGTTGCTCTGCTATTAAAACGATATCAAGATATGGTCCGGTTCGGACCACAATTAAATTATATGTTGGAGACCAGTGTAAAATTTCAGCCAATTCGTATAAGAATTGGGCCCATTGGTGCTCACGAAGTAAAATAGAGAGAACGATTTATATGGGATCTGTATCGGGCTATAGACCGATTCAGACCATAATAAACACGTTTGTTTATGGTCATGAGAGTATCCGTCGTACAAATTTTCAGGCATATCGCATAATAATTGCGACCTCTAGGGGTCAAGAAGTCAAGATCCCAGATCTGTTTATATGGCAGCTATATCAGGTTATGAACCGATTTGAACCTTATTTGACACAGTTGTTGAAAGTAAAAATAAAATACGTCATGCAAAATTTCAGCCAAATCGGATAGGAATTGCGCCCTCTAGAAGCTCAAGAAGTCAAATCCCAAGATCGGTTTATATGACAGCTATATCAGGTTATGGACCGATTTGAACCATACTTGGCACAGTTGTTGAATATCATAACGAAATACTTCGTGCAAAAATTCATTCAAATCGGATAAGAATTGTGCACTCTAGAGGCTCAAGAAATCAAGACCCAAGATCGGTTTATATGGCAGCTATATCAGGTTATGGACCGATTTAAACCATACTTGGCACAGTTGTTGGATATCATAACAAAACGCGTCGTGCAAAATTTCATTTCAAACGGATAAGAATTGCGCACTCTAGAGGCTCAAGAAGTCAAGACCCAAGATCAGTTTATATGGCAGCTATATCAAAACATGGACCGATATGGCCCATTTACAATACCAACCGACCTACACTAATAAGAAGTATTTGTGCAAAATTTCAAGCGGCTAGCTTTACTCCTTCGGAAGTTAGCGTGCTTTCGACAGACAGACGGACGGACGGACAGACAGACAGACGGACGGACATGGCTAGATCGACATAAAATGTCACGACGATCAAAAATACTTTATGGGGTCTCAGACGAATATTTCGAGTAGTTACAAACAGAATGACGAAATTAGTATACCCCCTATCTCATGGTGGAGGATATAAAAATGATCTAAAAGACCACTTTGGTGTTTAAATGAACTACCAATTATTGCTGGCAGTCTTGTCAGTAAAATTGCCTGATACACTATACACCTAAATTGAAACAAATAAAAGCATGCTAAGTTCGGCCGAGCCAAATCTTGGGAACCCACCACCATGGATTCTGCTAAAATATAGGAGCAATATCTGGTTATAAACCGAATTGGATCGTACTTGCCACAGTTGTTGAGAGTCTCAACACAACACCATATGCAAAATTTCAGCCAAATCGGATAAAAATCGCAGTTTGTAAGGGCTCAAGAAGTCAAATCGGGAGATCGGTTTATATGGGAGCTATATCGTATTCTCAACCGATTTAGACCGAACTTGGCACAGTTGTTGGGAGTCATAACGAAACACTTTGTGCAAAATTTGAGCCAAATCGGATAAAAATCGCGGGTTGTATAGTCTCAAGAAGTCTAATCGGGAGATCGGTTTATATGGGAGCTATATCATGTTATTGACCGATTTAGACCGAAGTTGGCACAGTTGTTGGGAGTCATAACAGAACACTTTGTACAAAATGTCAGCCAAGTCGGATAAAAATTGACATTTCCAGGGGCTCAAGAAATCAATTCCGGAGATCGGTCTATATGGGAGCTATATCATGTTCTCAACCGATTGAGACCGAACTTGGCACAGTTGTTGGGAGTCATAACAGAACACTATGTACAAAATTTCAGCCAAGTCGGATGAAAATGTACACTTCCAGTGGCTCAAGAAGTCAATTCCGAAGATCGGTCTATATGGGAGCTATATCCAAATCTGAACCGATATAACCCATTTGCAGTCCCCAACGACCTACATCGATATTAAGTATCTATGAAAATTTCAAGCGGCTAGCTCTACGCGTTCGACCGCTATCGTGATCTATATCATGTTCTCAACCGATTTAGACCGAACTTGGCACAGTTGTTGGGAGTCATAACAGAACACTATGTACAAAATTTCAGCCTAGTCGCATGAAAATTTACACTTCCAGGGGCTCAAGGAATCAATTCCGGAGATCGGTCTATATGGGAGCTATATCCAAATCTGAACCGATATAACCCATTTCCTGACCTACATCGATATCAAGTATCTGTGCAAAATTTCAAGCGGCTGGCTCTATGTGTTCGACCGCTATCGTGATTTCGACAGACGGACGGTCGATGAGAAATTTATATACTTTATAAGTTCTTAGAGTAATATTTCGAGGTATTACAATCGGAATGACTAGGTTAGTATACCCTAATCCGATGGCGGTGGGTTTAAAAAAGCCAAAAATTTCGAAAAATGTCCTGAAGAGGGAAACTTCGAGTTTGGTTACTTTTCGATGTAAACTTTAAAAACGCCTATACACGTTTCCCCTCTTTCTGCATCATCTTTCATAATTAGTGCCATTTTTCCTGTTATTTTGGAGTTTTGATCCACGGTGCTATATTATTAATAGTATTATTATTTCGGAATATTTTATTCTTTCTGCCATACAAATATCTTCTCGCCCCCACAACATATTGCTTTGTAGGTACATGTACATGAATTCGTTTACAAATATTCTTCACTCTACTGTTGAGTTATTCTTGGCTTAGCCACAGAGACTTTTAAAATGTGTTGCATATTAATGCAATTTATTCATACATTCATTTGTCAATTCAACCAAAAATATAGGATATAAAAAGTCTACACTGAAATTTTAATGTAAATATTGGGTTGCCCAAAAAGTAATTGCGGATTTTTTAAAAGAAAGTAAATGCATTTGTAATAAAACTTAGAATGAACTTTAATCAAATATTTTTTTTTACACTTTTTTTCTAAAGCAAGCTAAAAGTAACAGCTGATAACTGACAGAAGAAAGAATGCAATAACAGAGTCACAAGCTGTGAAAAAATTTGTCAACGCCGACTATATGAAAAATCCGCAATTACTTTTTGGGCAACCCAATACATTAGAATAAAAAAAACTGGGGTATTACGTTGGATTGAATGGTGAAGTTAATTTGCCTATATAGGTAACGACTAAATTGGCTCATTGTGATTCTCTAGTTGCAGGCAAAAATGAAAAAAAATTCGGACTTTGTTTACGATAAAATTGCAAGAATTTTCGACAAATACAAAATATTGGCAAACAATCTATAAATTGTAAAAATTCTTGTTGCCTACATCCTAGTGCCATTTGGTATTGTAAATACTTACCAGCACGTTTTCGACCTTAGGTAAAATTTTAAAACGTACACTTCTGATTTAACATTCACATATGACCGCAAAATGGGTCGTGTTTTGAGCTACATTCAAAACAAACTAAACAAATTATCATTTGGTGTAACAAACCATTTTTCATGTAAACAAAACATTTTTGACTTAAAAAAAGTTTAAACCACAGACGAAGTTCCTACAAGTTTTACTTTTTTATCAAAACTAGCTGAACTGGGCCCGCCCCGCTGCGCCTTCTTTTACTTTATATGGAACAACAGTTTCCTTGGAATATTTATTTTCGACAATTAAAGAGCTTTTAGTGAAATACCATGCTGCGAAAATAGTATATCGCTTGACTAACAGTTTAACAATATAAGTGCCTTTATCTGAATCCCATATGATCTTCATTGGTCTACGAATTTAAGTTTGGATGTAAGGTGTACTCCATTCTTAAAATACTTCATTTCAGCCCGATATTCTTATGATGTCTAATTTAGTGGTGTTTTCGGGGGAGAGGTGGTCCCCCAGATACTTGGCCCTGAAAAAATATTAGCATCGTGCACTTCTCTCCAATACCATTTATTTATTTAAATCCCATATTGCCATTGGCTTAAGACGAGTTTACAGGATGAGGCGTCCCCCAAACATATGGCCCCAAAATAGGTTATCAAATTTGTTTTCTATTCTCAAATACCTTTCATTTGAGCCACATATTGGCATGGCCGAAAATTTTTTACCTTTGGGAAAGGTATTTTGGGAAAGGGGTGGATCCCCAGAAATTGGTTCCGAAAATAGGTATCAATTCTTGCTCTACCCCCCAAATTCCTTTCATTTAGGCCAACATTGTCGTGGTGGGTGAATATGCCCGATTTAGGGGTGTTTTGGGGAGTGGGGTGGTCCCCCAGACACTTGGCCCTGAAAATATGCCAGCAACGTGCTCTATTCTTATATATCTATATATCATTTATTTGAACCCCATTTTGCCATTGCCCTCAAAATTGGATATCAAATTCGTTTTCTAATCTCATTTAAACTCCTTATTGCAACAGTCAGCAAATATGTCCGGTTTGGGGTATTGGCACTAAAAACTATGAATTTTTAGTTCCACTCTCTTTAAGACCCAAATTGTCTTGGTGAGCAAATACATCCTATTTGGGGGTTGTTACGGTGGTGGGACGTCCGCTAGACAGTTGGCCCTTAATGTTGATATCAAATACGTGGTCTATTCCCACATACCTTTAATTTGAGCCCCATATTTCCGTAGTCGGCAAACATGACTGGGTGGTGTTTTGGGGGATGGGCGGCCACTCAGTGAGTTAGCCTTGAAAATATCTATCGGATTCGTGTTCCACTTTAAAAACCCTCTTATTTGAGCTTAATGTTGCTAAAGTCAGCAAATACTCACTATTTGGGTGTTGTTGTGGGAGTGGGTTGGCCCCATAGGCACTATTACCCAATATTGATATCAAATTCGTGCTTTACTCCCAAAGACCTTTCATTTGAGCCCCATATTGCTATGGTCGTAAATTTGTCACCTTTGCGGATGTTTTTGGTGAGAGGCGGCCCTCCAAACACTTGGTCCCATGTTTGGATATCAGATTCGTATTCTGCATTCAAATACCTTTTATTTAAGCCCCATATTCCCATGGTCAGTAAATAAGTCATGTTTGGTGAGTGTTTTGGGGAAGGGGTGGACCCCCAGTTACGTGGTCCCACATTTGGATATGAGATTCGTATTCTACTCGCAAATACCTTTCATTTGAGTACCATATTGCCATGGTCGGTAAATATGTCCGATTTAGGGGTGTTTTGGGGCTTGGGGTGGTCCCCATAGCACTTAGTTCGACAATTGGATATTAGATACATTTTCCTATCCTAAATACCTTTCATTTGAGTCCCATATTGTCGTGGTTAGACTAAATGTATGTTTGGTAGGTTTTAGGGTGGGGCGGCCCCCTAGGTACCCCATCCGAAATTTGGATACCAAAATTTTTATTTTTAGGGTTCTATATGAGAGCACGCAAAATTTCGCTTAAATCACACCACCCATCTCCGATATCTGGCGTTTTTGAAAATTAGGGTAAGGGGGAGGGTCCGCCCCCCCCCTTCAGATACAAAAAATGTATTACCCTTTTTTCACCACGGGATCATTATACACCAACTGTGAAAATTTCAAGAAAATCGGTTCAGCCGTTTCTGAGTCTATAAGGAACACACAAACATACAAAGTTAAGTCCGCCAGGATCAAATCGTAACCACTTATTTTGACCATTCTCTGAGAAGGTATGGAAATTTAGAGTAGTAGTTCTATTGAATTTATCCTGATAAATCGTACTATAAAGGATGAAATTTAAGCTACTATCTTTTTGCTAACACTGGTTTAAACAGCTCACGCACGTTTCGTGTTTTGTTTCACTGTCGAACATCTTTCGTTTGGTCTACAATTTAAACATGAATCGCCTTAAAAACAAACAAATCTTGAAAATTATTGAATTTTATTATCAAAATGCGAGCTCTGTTAAGAAAGTTCATTGTGCGCTTCTTCCATTTTACGACGAAGCTCATTTTTGGCTCAATGGGTACGTAAATAAGCAGAATTGTCGATTTTGGAGTGAAGAACAGTCAGAAGCATTGCAACAGCTTCCAATGCATCCAGTAAAAGTCACAGCTTGGTGCGGTTTATGAGCTGGTGGCATCATTGGACCGTACTTCTTCAAAGATGATGCGAAACGTAACGTGACTGTGGAATGGTGAGCGCCACCGTGAGATGATATCCAACTTTTTTTTACCCTAAATGCATGGTCTTTACTTGCAAGACATGTGGTTTCAACAAGACGGTGCCACATGCCACACAGCACGCGTAACAATGAACTTTTTGAGTTTAGGCGAGTTTGGTGAAAATTTTATTTCACTTTCGGGACCGGTCAATAGGCCGCCTTGATCGTGCGATTTAACGCCTTTAGACTACTTTTTGTGGGATTATATTAAAGCTCTATACAGGCAACTTCGCTTCAATTGACGCATTAGACAACATTGAAGCATTTATTCGTGGGATATCGGCCGAAATGTTGGAAAGAGTATGCCAAAATTGGACTAAGAGGACGGACCATTTGAGGCGCAGTTACGGTCAACATTTGCATGAAATAATCTTCAAGTATCAAATTATATGGACCTTACTATCGCTTCAAATAAAGATTTCATGCACTTTTCTGAATTTAATGTGTGTTGTTTTTTTTTTGAAAAAGATTCCTACAGCTCTTAAAAGGTCACCCTCTTTAACTCTAATAGCATAGCAATTCCTATCCATTATCCTTTGTTGACCTATTAAGTGATAACGGGCAAAGAACTTGACAAATGCGATCCATGGTGGAGGCTATAAAAAATTTGGCCCGGCCGGTGTTTTCTAATGCAATATTTGGAAAATGCCTATATGCAGCTCTACTATCAGCTCACAAACGCATTGTATTAAATTATTTCTCGGTTCAGCCTAGTGTGCACGTTTTAGCTTTAGCATTCTTTTATATGCATGTATATAGCCCCCATTTGTAGAGCTTCATTTCTATGTAAGGCCATTAAGGCTTGTAAGTGTTTGTGTGTGCGACGCAACAGTCTCGCTCATAACAAAAGCCATACAAATAAACTTGTATACTATTATCATTTGCCATTGTGCTTGTGTGTGTGTGTGCGTGTAAGAGAGAGAGAGTGCTCTTTAATACACATATGGACGCACACAAAACACACATTTATTCAAAAATTTGCATATGTATGGGTGTACTTATTTTCGACATTACTCCATTTATTTGAATGTATGTAAGCGAGTGCTTGCAAGTGTAGGGGAACATTTTTAAAAATCATACGCATTTCCTGACATACAAACTTTTATTTAATCATACCAACACACTGAGACACCGACACATTCACGCCCCACACATTCATAAAGTCAACTCCATTGTGCAGGAAATTACAGTTTGTGATTGTTATGGCGATATTTAATATCATTTGGAATTGTTATTATAATGCACTGAGATGAAAATTTTAAAATGTTTTAAGCTAAAAAGACGAGAGAAAACGACAAAGAACCAAAAAAATGATAATAATAACGTATGCATAAACATTTCGTTTTATCGTTTATATACTATAAACTCATATGTTCGTTGCTTTGTACTAGTGCCAAGTATAGATGTATGGGAGTGTGCGTATGTATGTATGCGAAATTTTGCATTCATTCCTTGACTTTATTGTCTAGCGAAATTTCACAGTAATCTAAGAAATGGATAGAATTTTTTTGTTCCTTCTTTTTTGCATAGAATGTGATGTAGCATCTGTTTATAACTGATGTGAAATACATTAACGAGAATAAAGTGTTTTAGAAATTTAAGGCATACTTTTGACGGCTTAGGTTTTAATGCGAATAAAATATTTCTTAGCTTATTGTTTATGTAAAAAGAATGTTGTTTACCTTAAATTAATACAAAATTAAAAATACTTTTCAGTACGAAAAAAAAAAACAAGTAAAAAGGCGTTGAGTTCGGCCGGGCCGAATTTTCGTTACCCACCATCTCGGGTATATATGTAAACCACCTTTCATCAAAATCCGGTGAAACTGCATAACGTATGTCCCATAGCAGTTATATCCGTTTTGGACCAAATATAGGGTTGCCCAAAAAGTAATTGCGGATTTTTCATATAGACGGCGTTAACAAATTTTTTCACAGCTTGTGACTCTGTAACTGCATTCTTTCTTCTGTCAGTTATCAGCTGTTACTTTTAGCTTGCTTTAGAAAAAAAGTGTAAAAAAGTATATTTGATTAAAGTTCATTCTAAGCTTTATTAAAAATGTATTTACTTTCTTTTAAAAAAGCTGCAATTACTTTTTGGGCAACCCAATACTAATGAATACAAGTCATTGTTCAATTGTGTACTACAAAATATTGGTCTTTTTAGTAGCTATATCTAAAAATAAACCGATCTGAACCATACACGACACGGATGTCAAAAAGCCTAACATAAGCCACTGTGTCAAATTTCAGTGAAATCGGATTATAACTGCTCCTTTTGTGAGGCCAAGACTTTGAATCGCGATATGGGTCTACATGGCAGCTTTATTCAAATCTGGACCGATTTGGGCCAAGTTGCAGAAAAATGTCGAAGAGCCTAACACAACTCACTGTCTCAAATTTCGGCAACATCGGACAATAAAATGTGCCTTTTATGGCCCAAACATTTAATCGAGAGATCGGTCTATATGGCAGCTATATCCAAATCTGGACCGATCTGAGCCAAATTGAAGAAGGATATCAAAGGGCCTAACACAACTCAAATTTCGGCGACATCGGACAATAAATGCGCAATTTATGGCCCCAAAACCTAAAACCGAGAGATCGGTCTATATGGTAGCTATATCCAAATATGGACCGATCTGTTCCATAATGCAGAAGTATGTCAAGGGGCTTAATTTAACTCACTGTCCCAAATTTCGGCGACATCGGACAATAAATGCGCCTATAATGGGCCGAAAACCTTAAATCGAGCGATCGGTCTATATGGCAGCTATATGCAAATCTGAACCGATCTGTGCCATATTGCAGAAGTATGTCAAAGGGCTTAACTTAACACTGTCCCGAATTTCGGCGACATCAGACAATAAATGCGCCTTTAATGAGCCGAAAACCTTAAATCGAGAGATCGGTCTATATGCAGCTATATACAAATCTGAACCGATCAGGGCCAGATTAAAGAAAGATGTGGAAGGGCCTAAGACAACTCACTGTTCCAAGTTTCAGCAAAATCAGATAATAAATGTTGCTTTTAGGGGCCTAAGACCCTAAATCGGAGAATCGGTCTATATGGCAGCTATATCCAAATCTGAACCGATCTAGGCCAAATTAACGAAGGATGTCGAAGGGCCTAATACAATTTACTATCCCAAATTTCAGCAAAATCGGTTACTAAATCTGGCTTTTATGGGCTTAAAAACTCTAATTCGGAGAATCGGTCTATATGGCAGCTATATCCAATCTGGACCGACCTAGGCCAAATTAATGAAGGATGTCGAAGGACCTAACACAATTCACTATCCCAAATTTCAGCAAAATCGGATAATAAATGTGGTTTTTATGGGCTTAAGACCCTAAATCGGAGAATATTGCAGCTATATCCAAATCTGAACCGATCAGGGCCAAATTGACGAAGGATGTCGAAGAGCCTAACACAATTCACTCTCCTAAATTTCAACAAAATCGGATAATAAATGTGGCTTTTATTGGCCTAAGAACCTAAATCGGAGAATCGGTCTATATGGCAGCTATATCCAAATCTGGACCGATCTGGGCCAAATTGACGAAGGATGACGCAGGGCCTAACACAATTCACTGTCCCAAAATCGGATAATAAATGTGGTTTTTATGGGCTTAAGACCCTTAATCAGAGAATATGGCAGCTATATCCAAATCTGGACCGATCTGAGCAAAATTGACGAAGAATGTCGAAGGGCCTAACATAACTCACTGTCCCAAATTTCAGCAAAATCAGATAATAAATGTAGCTTTTATGGGCCTAAGACCCTTAATTGGAGGATCGGTCTATATGGCAGCTATATTCAAATCTGGACCGATCTGGGCCAAATTAACGAAGGATGACGAAGGGTTTAACGCAACTCACTGTCCCATATTTCAGCAAAATCGGATAACAAATGTGGCTTTTATGGGCCTAAGACTCTAAATCGGAGGATCTGTCTATATGGCAGCTATATCCAAATCTGGACCGATCTAGGCCAAATTAGCGAAGGATGTTAAAGGGTTTAACGCAACTCACTGTCCCATATTTCAGCAAAATCGGATAACAAATGTGGCTTTTATGGGCCTAAGACTCTAAATCGGAGGATCTGTCTATATGGCAGCTATATCCAAATCTGGACCGATCTAGGCCAAATTAGCGAAGGATGTTAAAGGGCTTAATGCAACTCACTGACTCAAATTTCAGCAAAACCGGATAATAAATGTGGCTTTTATGGGCTTAAGACCCTAAATCGGCCGATCGGTCTAAATGGGGGCTATTTCAAGATATAGTCCGATAAAGCTCGTCTTCGAACTTAACCTGCTTATGGATAAAAAAAAGAATCTGTGCAAAGTTTCAGCTCGATATCTCTATTTTTAAAGACTGTAGCGGACATGTCTAGATCGTCTTAGATTTTTACGCTGATCAAGAATATATATACTTTATAAGGTCGGAAATGGATATATCGGAATGACAAAATGAATATAACGCCATCCTTCGGTGATGGGTATCAAAATACAAAACATTTCTGTTGGGATTAGAGACAACACTCTTGAATATTAGTGAGTTTCTGCTTATTTATAATTTTTTTTTGAAAACCGCCATGGATGGTTGTTTATATATTAGATTTTGCCATTTGTTTGTATAACTTCTTTATTTTAGCAAATAAAAACGAATATTCAATTCCAAATATTCTCAAAACCACACATGGGACTATTTTTCTTTTTGTCATCTGACACTCCCCTAATTCATGGTTTCATTGCTGTTATGAGATAAGAGTTTCCTCCTCAATGATATTATGTCACATTTCCGCTCAAATGGTGTAGGGCATTAATCATTTCCCTTCGACCATTATTAACTTAAGTAGATGACAAATTTAACAAATGCCATCATAAATTCAACCACACACTTCGTTCTCAAGCTCATACCTCATCATTTACAAGCACGCTCACGCACACGCACTCTCAATCATCCATTCTCTATTGCACACATCCGGTGTAATTGTCATATTCGTGTGTGTTTGGTATTCACATACTGGCAGCAGCTTCACTTATAACGATGCCAAGGCAGACTCACCAAGATCTTAAGTGACTCTTAAGTATGTGCAGTGTAAAGGAACCAACCTTCCATTTACTGCATCACCCCCTAGTTGTTGTTTTATACATACACAAGCATATCTTTAAAACACACACTGAGTACAAAGTTTCATAAATACTTGTTTTCGTGCTTGCATGGTGGAAAGTTCTTTTTTTTTAGAAGTTCGCTAAACTTAGTAACTTAAAATGGTAGGGTGATAAGTTCTTTAAAAAAAGTATGAAGGGTACATATGGAAAGGTGCATGCATGTTGAAGTTGATAGTCAATATGTGTGACGTACACACATATTGGGTTGCCCAAAAAGTAATTGCGGATTTTTCATATAGTCGGCGTTGACAAATTTTTTCACAGCTTGTGACTCTGTAATTGCATTCTTTCTTCTGTCAGTTATCAGTTGTTAATTTGAGCTTGCTTTAGAAAAAAAGTGTAAAAAAAGTATATTTGATTAAAGTTCATTCTAAGTTTTATTAAAAATGCATATACTTTCTTTTAAAAAATCCGCATTTACTTTTTGGGCAACCCAATAGAAACAAGCCTTTACTTTGCCAGTATGGTGGTGCTCTAGGTCTTGCGGTCAAGAATGGTGAAGTTGAGATGCATGGCAGATTGTTTGGAATCCCTGACATGGGTTTCTGCACATGAGGGGATTCCAGGATATGAGAGGGCGGACTAGTGCGCCATGAGGAGTACGTCTGCGCCGGGCGGACCAGCTACCGGTCTTGCCTACGTGCCATTTGTTGAGCTACTGGACACAGTAGCGGAGATGCCCAGAGCGCGTCGATGGCAAAATGGAACTCGGTGAATGGTTGCAGGACTTCAAAGGCGCTCTGGCCTGCCATCGACTGGAGGAGGACGGGGGAGCTGCAAGCGTTCGATACCTTAACAGGGGTTATAACCGACCACTGTGCCATAGACAGCATAGCGGCGCGCTGGGGATTACCGTTCAATGACTTCTGCAGGATTTGCCTCGATGAGGATGAGACTATCGGGCACTGTGATCATGATCGGGTAGGCAGGGATGCCCCTTTCTGGTGCGGACCAGCCACCAGTCTTGCCTATGTGTCACTTGTTGAGCTTCTTAACACAGTAGAGGGGATGGTAAGAGCGGCGTCAGTGGCAAGATGGGACTCGGTGAATTGTTGCAGGATTGCAAAGGCGTTTTGGCCTGTTATTGACTAGAGTAGGACGGGGGAGATGCCACCGTTCGATAAGAGGTCGATGAGTACCTTAACAGGGTTATAACCGGGCATTGTGACATAAGCCGCATGGCGGTGCGCATAAGAATATCACACCATGACTTCTGCAGGAGTTGTCTCGATTAGGGGGAGACTATCGAGCACTTGTTGTGATCATGTCCGGGTCGGTAGGGACATTGGCTCTCCTTTCTGGGGAGCTGTTTCTTTTGCAATATGGGTGAACTTGCGAATGTACTTCTGCTAGGTTTCCTGAGATTTGTTGACGGACAAACAGGATGGTTCCGACGGAGGATGCCATAAGCTCCGGCGTAGGTACAATCGCGCTTGCGGGGGGATGGACCTTCTTCATCCCCCACTCGGGTTCTCCATTCCTTCTGTTTTCCTTTTAATGGTGTAAACTCTCTCCGAGATCTCACATCTTCTTTATCTTCCCTTTCTTTCTAGGGTATCATAAAGAGTCAAACTGTCCTCCGGGTGAACTCACCTATGGTGGGCCACCCACTCAACCTAGTCTAACCTAAGCTTGCCAATACCTACTGGTGTTATATTATTCACATTATTGGCAACAGTTTTCATATAGTCGGCGTTGACAAATTTTTTCACAGCTTCTGACTCTGTAATTGCATTCTTTCTTCTGTCAGTTATCAGCTGTTACTTTTAGCTTGCTTTAGAAAAAACGTGTAAAAAAAGTATATTTGATTAAGTTCATTCTAAGTTTTATTAAAAATGCATTTACTTTCTTTTAAAAAATGCGCAATTACTTTTTGGGCAACCAAATATTTGAGATTAATTCAATACCAGACGAAGGGGAATATAAGGTGACCCTTTATGGTCATGACAAACGTTTTGTTTAGCTTTTTACTTATAATTATGTCGTAGGCCAGCGTAGCGCAGAACGACTGGGTTTGGATCTTGGCAGGAAAATCAGAAAATTTTTTAGCGGTGGTTATCCCCTCCTAATGCTGAGGACATTTGTGAGGTACTTTGCCATGTAAAAACTTCTCCTCAAAGAGGTGTCACTCTGAGGCTACCCGTTCGGGCCCGGCTATAAAAATGAGGTCCCTTATCGTTGGGCTTAAAATTGAATCGGACAGCACTCATTGATTTATGAGAAGTTTTCCCCAGTTCCTTAATGGAATCTTCATCGGCAAATTTGCATTTGCATTGTCGCCAAAACCTGCTTGTTAATAATTCTAATACATAAGGGTATTTTTTCTGTTTTGTTTTATCCATACCAATCAGCATTGTTTTGATACCCTATGACATTTTTTCACTTTCAATACCATATGGCAACAAAATAAACACATTTGGTATTAATTCACCTATCTGTGTATTCCTTCTTTAAATATCTTTGGAATATCACTTCATTTTATTACTACGAGGGCTGATGTATAAGTTTCTGGCCTTAGCAACACCAAGTGCTGCCAGGTGCAATCGGACAACCACATCGGAAAGTTAGACATTTTCTAGCTAGCATAAAGCGTGCTAAGTTCGTCCGGGCGGAATTTTGGGAACCCACCACCACGGATTCTGCTAAAAATGTATACAAAATAAATTTAGTTGTCAAATTTTCTGTCAAATCAGCAAAAATTAAAGCCTCTAGAAACCAAACAAGGATAATCGAGAGACCGGTTTAGATCTATAGACTGATTTTGACCTATTTGGCACATTTGTTGGAAGTCATAACAGAAAATTTAATGCAAAATTGCAGCCAAATCAGAAAAGCTTTTGGCTTGTAAGGACTCAAGATGTCAAATCGGGAGATCGGTTTGTATGGGAGCTATATCAGTTTAAGGTCATATTCGGACCGTACTTATCACAGTTTTTGGAAGATTTAACAAAATACTACATTCAAAATTTCAGCCAAATCGGACAAAAATTGCGGCCTGTAAAGGCTCTAGAAATCAAATCGGGAGATCGGTTTATATGGAAGCTATATAAGGTTATACACCGATTTGAATCATACTTAGCACAGTTGTTAGAAGTCATAACGGAACATCACATGCAAAATTTCACCCAAATTGGACAACAATTGCAGCTTGTAAGGGCTTAAGAAGTCAAACTGAGAGATCGGTTTATCAGGTAATGGACCGATTTGGACAATACTTAGCACAATTGTTAGAAGTCATAACAGAACACAGCATGCAAAATTTCGGAGACGACCTACATGAATAGTAAGTATCTGTTCAAAATTGCATGCGGCTAGGTTTACACGTTCGACGGCTATCGTGATTTCGACAGACGGACGGACGGACATGGCTAGATCGATTCAGAATGCCAAGATGATCAAGAGTATACTTTATGGGTTCTTAGACGAATATTTCGAGGTGTTAGAAACGGAATGGCTACATTAGCATACCCCTATCCTATGGTGGTGGGTATAAAATTAAATAGAAATAACTCGTGAACATTTTTGTTCGAGCATTTTCACAACTTTCGACATGGGTTATCACGAAAAAAATTAATTGATGTACTTTCAACTTTGTATGCCGTTTAAACACCATCCTATAGCACTGTAGACTGGAATAATGAATTCAGTCAAAGTCGAGTCCCGTGAAGGCCCTCCAAAAATGGTAGTTGTACCAGAGAACATTGATGACGTGCGTGAACTTGTAACGCAAGGTCATCGTGTGACATACCGTGAGAAAGAGGGGCATTTCTTCCACCATCATACATTCGATATTGCATTAATACCTTGTCGTAAAAAAGGGTTGGTTTTCGTTGAAGAGTGCAAAGAAATGTTGAAATACTTCTGCAAGACCGTCACAGGTGGCGAATGCTGTATTAATGCATATGAAGAGGGAAAATCCTGCCAAAAGCGGGACGGATGGTCACTTTAAGTACGACCTACGACATTCGTGCCAAGTATCAGAATCACTTAAAAACCTGACAATGATCCCACCTATAAACTATTTCGCGCTTTTTATTTCTTGAAAACGACACAGAAAAAAAAAAATAAAAATTGGTTTCAATAACGAAATCAGTTGATCCAAGTAATTTTTTAATTGAAACTGCTTCAATCACGAAAAGTATAATATTAATCACAGTGTTTGAAAAAGATGAATGCAAAAATTTTGCTCAAATTGAAATGTCCATATTCAATTAAAAAAAATTGCATATTCAATTAAACAAATTGCATATTCAATTAAAAAATGATTAAAAATTTTTGAAATTTTAAATTAATGTTTTAATTGATCCAATTAAAAATTGAAAATGTAATTCAATTAATTTAATTGAATTGATTTGAAGATTAGAATATTTGAAATATCCAATAATTTATACCCTACACCACCACTGTAGTACAGGGTATCATAACTTAGTGCATTTGTTTGTAACACCCAGAAGGAAGAGAGCTAGACCCATTGATAAGCATACCAGTCGATTCAGAATAACTTTCTGATTCGATTTAGACATGTCCGGCTGCCTGTGTGTCCTTCAGTCAATGTTAATTTGGGTGTAAACTACAGGTCGTAGTTTTTATCTGATCGTCTTCAAATATGGCACAACAATTTTTTGGTGTAGACGAAGCCTGCTGAAATTTCAAAACCGATTCTATCGACATTGGGCAGGAGGCATTTTCTATTGACTCTCGTCATTACTTATATATTTAATGGAAATCGGTTCAGATTTCGATACAGCTCTCATATATATATCGCCCGATTTTCACTCCTAGAGCCACTGAATGGGCACTTATTGACCAATCTTCCCAAAACTTTGTACAATGCTTTCCTCGACGACTACCACAATATCTAAGAAGTTTGCTCGAAATCTGTTCATATTAGCTCCCATATATATGTTCGTCTGATTTTGAGAAATATTGCAGTTATGCGCTCTTTGTTAACCGATGCTCTCGAAATTCGCAAGAACGATTTTCTTATGACTCTTAATATTGCTGGTGAATTTCATAGAAGTCGGTTCAGATTTGGATATAGCTGCCATATATGTATGTCGGCCGATTTTCACTTCTAGAGCCACTGTAATCGCATTTATTGACCAATCGTGCCAAAATTGTGCACAACGTTTTCCTCGACAACTACCACAATATTTTAGGAATTATGGTCGAAATCGGTTCAGATTCAGATTTAGCTCTCATATATATGTTCGTAAGATTTTGGGTAATTTGAATTATGTTGTCATTTGTCAACCGTAGTTACTAAGTTTGAACATATTTTCTCGATATTTGATACGGATTTTTAAATAACCCATCTGAAAACAACCTGCGAGGTCCATCAAAATTGGTTCAGAATAAAATAAAGCTCCCACTTTGTACTTTTGATGTATGTGTAAGGTATTATACATTCGGTACCGCCCGACTTTTGCCTTTCCTTGCTGGTTTTAATATAGAAAATACAACGAGAAACTAAAATGGATTGCACAAATCTCACTTCTACGAATTTGTGGAAATTCTTTTGTTTGATTTTTTTTTGTTGTATACAAAAATGTAGACTTTCGACAAGCCATCATTCCTCCAAAACATGCTCTTATATGAAGGGGAAACATTTTTTAACAAACTTCGCTCGTCTGCTTTACGACAATCTAAATTTCATTAGGATACCCCATTCGTAACTAGAGCTAGACTTTTTCAAATTTTCTCTTGGCTATTTTTCTAACCATTTGTCATAATTGGGTCATTTGGTGCATGCATTTTGTACTTTGGTGCGTATGAGTCTTGAAGCTGAAAGGGTGCTCATACGCACCATTGTACAGTGGAAGATATTCGATAAAACATATATGCCGTGTGCGAACGGGTAGAGATATCTCTTAGAAATTTGAAATGATTATAGCTGAGGTGTTAGCAAGATTGTGCGTCGGGTTGTCGGGGCGCCTCTTGGCAGGTCCCTAGATTTGGTCACCTCGGTATTTCGAAAAATTTTTCGGGCTGCTCAGCCTTAATTTTGATTAACAAAAGACCATTTTATTACAATATTACTGAAAATCGGATGAACATATATATGGGAGCTATATGCAAATCTGAACCGATTTCGAGCAAACTTCTCAGATATTGTGGTAGTCCTCGACGAAAGCCTTGTACGAAGTTTTGGGAAGATTGGTCAATAAATGCGCTTGCAGTGGTTTTAGGAGTGAAAATCGGGCTATATTTATATGAGAGCTATATTTATATCTAAAACGATTTCCATGAAATTCTCCAGTAATGTCGAGGGTCATAAGAAAATCCTTCCTGCCAAATTTCGATCCATTTTATTGCAATATTACTGCAAATCGGATGAACATATATATAGAAGCTATATCTAAATATGAACCGATTTCGAGCAAACTTCTCAGATATTGTGATAGTCCTCGAGGAAAGCGTTGTACGTAGTTTTGGCAAGATTGGTCAATAAATGCGCTTGCAGTGGCTCCAGGAGTGAAAATCGGGCGATATATACATATGAGAGCTTTATCTAAATTTAAACCGATTTCCTTGAAATTCATCAGTAATGTCAAAAATCATAAGAGAATCTCTTCTGCCAAATTTCGAGAGAATCGGTTAACAAATGACCATTTTAATGCATTATTACGGAAAATCGGGCGAACCTATATATGGAAGCTATATCCAAATCTAGACCGATTTTTTCCAATTTCAATAGGCTTCGTCTCTAGACCAAAAAACATGCCTGTACCAAATTTGAAGACGATCGGATGGAAATTGCGACCTGTACTTTGTACACAAATTAATATGGACAGACAGACGAACTAAATCAGAAAGGGATTCTGAGTCGATCGGTATAATTATCAATGGGTCTATCTCAATTTCTTTTGGTTGTAACAACCAAATGCACTAAGTTATAATACCCCGTACCACAGTAGTGGTTTAGGGTATACGAATTAAGGTACTAAAGCAAGTTTATTCAATAAAGACTGCAACTGCAAATTTTGCCCATGAACTTTCCACTAAGGAACAGGGGCAAAATTCTCACATATCAATGAATGCAGTTCGATTCAAGTTTTAAGCTTAATGAAAAGGGGCCTCCTTTTTATAGCCGAGATCGAAAGGCGTGCCGCCGTGCGACACCTCTTTGGAGAGAAGTTTTACATGGCATAGTACCTCACAAATGTTGGGGGTATAGTCACCGCTGAAATTGTTTTTCTGATGTTCTCGCAAGGATTCGAATTTAGGCCTTCAGCGTCAAAGGCTGGCATGCTTACCTCTGCGCTACGGTGGCCTCCAGTGGCATGAAAATTAGAACTCACATATTTTTAAAACCAGTGGAGATATTGTACACCTCAATCGGTTTTTTTTTTTGTAGGGATTTATGTGCACTATCTAACAAAAGAGATTAAAATTTTACCACAATTGAAAATTTGGCAGCCGAACAATTTTTCAAATTGCTGAGGTAACCATGTCTAGGGGCCTGCCAAGAGGCGCCCCGACAACCTAGAGCCTTGAATTTTGCACACGATCTCGCTATCACCTCAGCTCTATCCATTTCAGAATTTAAAGAGAGTTCTCTACCCGTTCCCACAAGTCATATTTTGTACTAGTTTTTTTTTCGTTTTTCTCCCACTGTGCTTTGTACTTTTTTTCCATATCTAACCCCAAATACTACGAAACTGAGAATGGTCATGTTATTGAAAACTCAAACATTTTTTTGTCCTTTTTTTAAGACTGAAGCGATATTGCCAATGAAATTAATATAAATTGCCGCAATACGAGTTCATATCTGCAGCCCAGCAAACAGATCTGAAAGCCGCATAACTTTCGCATTTTTCATACAATTTTTGGTGCTCTTAAAAACGACATTTTATAAACCATTTAGTCCTGTTTATAAAAAAATCAACCGAAAACCACCCTTCATTATAGATAGTAAAAAAAAAAATGCTTAACTGGACCTTGGTCAACCAACCACTCTTTCAAATTCAATTTTGGAATTTCTTGCATTAAAAAACAACCACGACATGTACAGTGCGTTCTGCACTGAAAGCTACGTTGTGCCATTAGTTGCCTTTGATCATGCCTCCTTGACTTTTCCAATAAAGTTCAAATGTCATTGAAAATCCAAAGTACTGTGGCCAATGCATGGAATACATATGAATTGTGAAGGTACTTCCGTCCTCCCCAACAATCGGGCGCACACATGCAGTCACACTTAAATAAAGGCAAACCTAAAACTAGACCACATCTAAAATTGGTACTCTACTGAAGTAGTAATGTTGTTGGCGTTCTGTACATTCAACTTTTACTGCATTGTGGTGGTGAGTATGAGTGAGTGAATGGTTGGTTGTGTGTGCACGCGTTTGGAATACAAATGCTCTTTATGTTGAATGTATGGGTGACCACCATGACGATGCAGTTGCAGGCAAAATAGTGCAATGTACACCCCACATACACACATTGTTCAATATTGAGAATGAGAATTGCAGTTGGACTAAATGCTTTTTCATTTGACAAATATGAAATCGCACCTAAAGTGTACAAATACACTCTCACCCAGGCAGACACTCGGGCACCCCTTCTCGCAATGCACACAAGCATGCATGAGATTACATTATACTCTCAACGAGCACTTACTAACAGAAACACAAACACAAACACACACACCCACTTATACGCAGACAGATATGGAAAGATGACAACAGCATTCTGTTTCATATTTTATTGCAAGCATTGCAAGTGTGTACGTGGTCTTGGTGTTTTATTTGCTTGCTGGCACATATGAATGGTCTATGTGCGTGTGTGTGCGATTGCAGGTACAAATGTGTGCTTTCGGCCACATGCACACGTCCATAAATGGTGTAGATCTTTGCCATCTATACACACACATTTGCCCCCCAAAACGTAATATCTCTGCATTGTGATGGGAGCTAACAATGGTGTGCCCTGTTGGAAACCTCAACATGAATTTCTTGTTTTTTTCCCCCCTTCCCCATAGCCAGCATTCCGCATGGAAAATGCAATGTATGTAAAATACATAATGTCATAACGTGGCACAAAGGACTTTAACATTTTGCTCCTCTTTGATATGTTGGTCATTGTAAAAAGCTTTTGAAAGGGAAATGTACAATATTTCTACGATGTAATTTGATTACAATATGCAAAAATGACTTTTTACCCAGAGATACACTATGCACATGTACAATACACTGGTGGAAACCAGAGCATTCTCAAAGCAAATATATGGTAAAAGGATTGTTACAAAAGGCTTGAACTTTGGTGGTATGTTAATGGTTTTTCCAAAATGTTAACATATGGATGGTGATTCATCAGTGGGGACGGGGATTTATAAAAGAAACTTCTCATCAACATTTACAAATAAAAACAAGTAAAAAGGCGTTAAGTTCGCCCGGGCCGAACTTTGGATACCCACCACCTCGGGTATATATGTAAACCACATTTCAAAAAAAATCCTGTGAAAATTGCATACCTTAAGTCCCATAACAGTTATATCGAAATATGTTCCGATTTGGACCAAATACTAATTATAACGAGTCATTGTTCAATTGTGTATAACAAAAGATTAGTCTTTTTAGTAGCTATAACTAAAAACAAACCGATTTGAACCATATACGACACGGATGTCGAAGAGCCTACCATAAGTGACTGTGTCAAATTTCTGACATCTGATTATAAATGTGCCTTTTGTGGGGCAGTTATATCCAAATGTGGACCGATTTGGGCCATGTTGCAGATATATGTCAAGGGGTTTAACTCAACTCACTGTCCCAAATTTCGGCGACATCGGACAATAAATGTGACTTTTATGGGCCTAAGACCCTAAATCAAATGATCGGTCTATATGACAGCCATATCCAAATCTGTACCGATCTGGGCCAAATTGGCGAAGGATATCGAAGAGCCTAACACAACTCACTGTTCCAAATTTCAGCAAAATCGGATAATAAATGTGGCCTTTATGGGCCTTAGACCCTAAATCGAAGGATCGGTCTATATGGTAGCTATATCCAAATCTGCACCGATCTGGGCCAAATTGACGAAGGATGTCGAAGGACCTAACGCAACTCACTGTCCCAAATTTCAGCAAAAGGGGATAACAAATGTGGCTTTTATGGGCTTAAGACCCTAAATCGAAGGATCGGTCTATATGACAGCTATATCCAAATCTGCACCAATTAGAGCCAAATTGACGAAGAATGTCGAGGGGCCTAACACAACTCACTGTCCCGAATTTCAGCAAAATCGGATAATAAATGTGGCTTTTATGGGCCTAAGACCCTAAAACGGAGAATCGGTCTATATGGTAGCTATATCCAAATCTGTACCGATCTGGGCCAAATTGACGAAGGATGTCGAAGGACCTAACACAACTCACTGTCCCAAATTTCAGCAAAATCGGATAATAAATGTGGCCTTTATGGGCCTTAGACCCTAAATCGGCCGATCGGTCTATATGGGGGCTATATCAAGATATAGTCCGATTTAGCCCATCTTCGAACTTAACCTGTTTATGGATAAAAAAAGACTCTGTGCAAAGTTCCAGCTCAATATCTCAATTTTTAAAGACTGTGGCGTGATTTCAATAGACAGACGGACGGACATGTCTAGATCATCTTAGATTTTTACGCTGATCAAGAATATATATACTTTATAGGGTCGGAAATGGATATTTCGATGTGTTGCAAAACGGAATGACAAAATGAATATACCCCCATCCTTCGGTGGTGGGTATAAAAATGTTAAATTATTGCCAAAACAAATGTTAAATGAAGAAAAAAATAAACAACTTTAAATTTCCATTTTATTTCGCTAAATGTGATATCAACAGGGACTCCGCCAGTGATCCTCAAAAAACAAAAACCTGATCTATGAGATTTTGTACTTTGCAAAGTTATAAGGAAAATAAATTTCTGACCACTCTGACCACCACTAAAATTATGTCTTAATTATAAGCAAAATAAATTTCTGACCACCACTAAAATTTTGTCTTAATTGCAGCATCCTGCAATCAGTTAAATGAAGTAAGAGATTGCAAAATTCGGCCGGGCCGAATCTTATATGGGGGTATATAAGATTCGGCCCGGCCATAGATTTGTCGAGTTCTTTGCACGGTATCTCTTTTTAGGCAAACTAAGAATAATGGGTAAAATTTGTTATGCGATTGGAGTTATTTATACGGACCATAAATGAATTGAATGTTGAAGAACATAGTAGAAGTCATTGTGTAATATTTCAGTTCATTCGAATAAGAATTGCGCCTTAAAGGGACTCAAGAAGCAAAATTGGGAGATCGGTTAATAAGGGAGCTGTATCAAGCCATTGATCGATTCAGACCATATAGGACACGTATGTTGAAGTTCATGGCAAAAGCCGTTGTACAAAATTTCAGCTAAATCGGATTATAATTGCGCCCTCTAGTGGCTCAAGAAATCAAGATCCATGATTGGTTTATATGGCAGGTATATGAGGTTATGTGCTGATTTGAACCATAATTGACACAGTTGGTGGAAGTTATAGCAAAACACTTTGTGCAAAATTTCAGCCGAATCGGATGAGAATTGCACCTTTTAGAGGCCTAAGAAGTCTAGATCCCAGATCGGTTTATATGGCAGCTATATCAGGTTATGGACCGATTTTATCCATACTTGGCACAGTTTTTGGTTATAAAGTTATAAAAAAAACACTTCATGCAAAATTGCAGCCAAATCGGATGAGAATTGCGTCGCCTAGAGGTTATATCAGGTTATGCGCCGATTTAAACTATATTTGGTACAGTTGTTGGAAGTCATAAAAAAACAAGGATAAAAGAGAAGAAATGCTTTGCTAATTGAAGTTTGGAGACCACAGTAGAAGCATATGTGTAAAATTTCAGCCAAATCGAATAAGAATTGGGCCTTTTTGGGGTTCAAGAAATAAAATAGGGAAATCGGTTTATAGGGAAGTTGTATTAGGCTAAAGACCGATTCAGACCATATTTCACACGTATGTTGGAGGTCATGGAAGAAGCCATTGTACAGAATTTCAGCCAAATCGGATTATAATTAGGCCCTCTTTAGGCTCAAGAAGTCAAGATCCCAGATCGGTTCATATGGCAGCTATATCAGGTTATGCGCCGATTTAAACTATATTTGGCACAGTTGTTGGAAGTCATAACAAAACACCTCATACAAAATTTCAGCCAAATCGGATAGGAATCGCGCCCTCTGTCGGGTAAAGAAGTCCAGATTCAATATCGGTTTATATGGCAGCTATATCAGCTTATGTACCGATTGTTGGAAGTCATAACTAAACACGTCGTGCAAAATTTCAGCCAAATCGGATAAGAATTGCGCCCTCTAGAGGCCTAAAAAGTCAAGATCCCAGATCGGTTTATAAGGCAGCTATATCAGGTTATGGACCAATTTGATCCCTACTTGGCACAGTTTTTGGAAGTTATAACAAAACACTTCATGCAAAATTGCAGCCAAATCGGATGAGAATTGCGTGCCTTAGTGGCTCAAGAAGTCTAGATCCCAGATAGGTTATATGGCAGCTATATCAAAACATGGACCGATATAACCCATTAACAATCCCAACCGACCTACACTAATGAGAGGTATTTGCGCAAAATTTCAAGCGAATAGCTTTACTCCTTCGCAAGTTAGCGTGCTTTCGACTGACAGAAGGACGGAAGGACAGACGGGCGAACATGGCTAAATCGGCTTAAAATGTCATGACGATCAGGATTATATATACTTTATGGGGTCTTAGATGAATATTTCTGACGAAATTAGTATACCCCCATCCTATGGTAGAGGGTACAAAAATGTGGAATTGAGATTACCATTGAATACGAAACAGACTTGGACAATGCAGTACAAAAATGTCTCGAGCCTCGTTCACAAAGCTGGATTTTTATCCCCTCCAATGGATGATACATGTGAAAATCATAAACATTTATGTAGCTTTTCAGCCGAAATAAAAAAAAAAAAAACATTTCAAAAACAAAAGAATATGGAAGTCACTGGATCGAAGAAATTTAAACCGTGTGCAATAGAATTAACTAAACTTCTTAACTATTTTAAAAATAAAAAGTTTGCTGACTTTTTCATAATCTTGATATATCTACTCCCTAAAAAATTTAATACATTCTATGGAATGCAACAAAGTACCTCAAGAGCCGTCCAACGGAGAGAAATGCTACAACAAACGATGATAACGGAGTTAGGTGTAGAAGTGACCAGACTAGGTTAGGTTGAAAAGAGGGTGCGGATATTAATCCGCCTCATACCTTATGGACATGCACATAAGCCAGCAATCGGCTTGTTGTACACCCTAAAAACTAACAAAGGCCAAACCGGATCTTGAGAACCCACCATTCTGCTAAAATATGGGAGCTATATCTGGTCAGTTGTTGAGAGTCATTACAAAACTCTATACGCAAAATTTCGGCAAAATCGGATAAAAACCGCTGCTTCTAAGGGCTTAAAAAGTCAAATCGGGAGATCGGTTTATATGGGAGCTATATCATATTCTTGGCCGGATATTCTTGGAATCGGATAAAAATTGAGGATTCCCGGGGCTCACGAAGTCAAATCGGGAGATTGATATATATGGGAGCTACAATATATAAAGTAATAGACCGATTTGGCTGAAAATGTGCACAATGTAGGTCTATTGGCATTACACTACGCTGGTTATGAATATCCAATGTCAAAATTAGCCCCTTCTACTAGGATTTCCTACATCCCGTTGACGTCATCTGTCCCTTATGACGATTAGACTTTAGTTCGATGTCATTGCCATTTTCCGATGACTCTGTGATTCGAAAATAAATAAACTTAAAGAGACAACAAAGCCAATTTCTAGTGATTAGACCCGTATATTGAGGTTACATCCCAATATGGCTTAGACGTCAAGTTTTATTCTTTCAAAAGTACTATTGCTTTGAACAAAGTCACACATATTACTAAAAATGGCGAAGAATGGCATAGTGATCTATAAAATACTAAACTTATTCAGACCGTCTAAACGGACCATTCATGGTATCATCCATTTCCAACTGGCATCATTCATACTATACTCTTTTGAAAAATAATCTAAATACAGCTTTGTTCAGCTGTTATCTCTGCCCCAAACATTTTGCGAAACTTCATTGTGTTCAGCTTTTTTTTTCTTTGTTGTTATTTCTCAAATGGAACGAGTTGAAATTATTTATAGTACGTGAGTTGTAAATTTAAAACATTTTCTTTACATCTTTTACTGCGCTAGAAAAGAAGAACTATTTTCCTGACGCTGAAATTTGTCTTGGGATTGTCGTGGCCATAAACATCTTCACGTTTCTTAAGCTAGACCACATGCCATAATAAGGAGTGAATTTCCCCCAAAATGTGGTGTACCCACGAAGCAACCAACCAACCAACCAAGTAGTGAACGATGCCATTTTTTTCATTTTTGGCAATGGCTCAATGCATGGTTGTGATAAACGAATCGAATGGATGAAGAACAAATGCATATGAGCAGAGAGTGCCATAAATTCCCTAGACATTTTTAAGTACGAATGAATGACAATGATAAATAATTTATAATATTATGCCAGAGAACAATAAAAGAATGCCTGACAATCGCATCAATAAAATTGCACCAAGAAAAAAATATGAAGGATAATCATATAATTTGCAAACAAATTGCAAGGACAAAAGATTTAAGACATTTATTCAGTGTGCATGAATTATTTGTGGAATAGTTTTCTTGCATAAAACTTAAGACTTGAATCTAATGAATGAAAGCGCCTTAATGTTGCTTCAAATCGTATAGGACAACTTTTATTAATTATTTTTATTCATACCAATCTTCATAGTAAGGGGTTAAAGGAGTTTTATATGGTTTTTGTAACCATTGGGATTGGTAAAATTATCTATGTGAGAGATAGTAGTTGTTATAGCTACCAAAGTACAATCTATGCTAATGGCTAACTAAAGGCCTAACCAGCTTTTACTAGAAATGAATGTTTAATTAACGAGTTTCTAATTTTCCCCGAACTGCACGAGCTAAATATTCTACCACATTTTCCCAAATGAATGAATGAAGCCTATAGGACTACCGTTCCTAAAATTGGTAAATCAGAAGACTTTCGGGTCCACGCAGTCCGAGTTAAAAGCAAATCTTTCGGTATCATAACGGGACACATAGGACTACGAGCTAACTTATGCAAATGGATAGGGTATGTGGGAAGGATGATGAGACGTTATACCATTTCCTATGTGATTGCCCGGTTTTTTTTTTTCTCTCAGCCAACACGCAGGGGATGTCCCCTATGAATGCAATGCATTGCTTTGGCGAGAGGATATTCGAAATTGGAGGAGGGAAAAGGATTCAGTGCTTCTTGACATTTGTCTTAAATCTTTGGATGTCAAAGTGGGTGGGAAAAACATTAGCCGGAAGTCGATTCCACAAACAAACGGTTCGGGCGAAATAAGAATTCTCTCTATAATGCATTGTGCGGTCCGCTGGCCAATCAATTACAAACGGGTGTGAGTTCCTGGAATGTCTAGTATCCCTCACATACATCCTTACATCAGGAATAAGAAGACGAACACACACCATGAAAGTACCGATAGAACAGCGCCAAACAACCCACATTGCGACGATGATGATGGGAGGCAATAGAGTTGGATACCCCACTGTCCCCAATCAACGCAATTTGTCTTAAATCTTTAGATGTCAAAGTGGGTGGGAGAAACATTAGCCGGAAGTCGATTCCACATACAAACGGTTCGGGCGAAATAAGAATTCTCTCTATAATGCATTGTGCGGTTCGGTGGCCAATCATTTACAAACGGGTGTGAGTTCCTGGAATGTCTAGTATCCCTGACAAACGTCCTTACATCAGGAATAAGAAGACGAAGACACACCATGAAAGCGCCAAACAACCCACAATGCGACGATGATGAAGGGAGCCAATTGAGTTGGATACCCCACTATCCCCAATCAACGCCATCGCTCTCCTCTGTACATGGTCCAGTAGCTCCAGGGATGAATTTGAAGCTCCAGCCCATACATGTGAATTTTACTCCATTTTCGGCCTTATGAAAGTGGTGTAGATGTTAAGAAGTTCAGACGGAGTGAAGTAATTAATACACCGTTTAAGGAGGCCTAAACACTTGAATGCTTCTTTCGATACTTCGAAAACGTGTTTAGCTCAACGGACATCACTTTGTATTTTCATGCACAGAACATCAAAAGCTTCCGATTGCTCAACATCTACACCGTTGATAGACAGAGATGATTGTAATGGGTCAGCAAATCGTTTGTAATGTGTCAGCGAATCGTTTACAGCACTGAGTCTTCCGTGCATTAAAATCTGTTCGATTCATTCGACCCCACTCAGAAATGGCCAGCAAATCCTGGCAGAGTGTATCGTCCATAACCTGCCTCTTGTCGTCAATCTCTCAAAGACTCGGCCTATGGTCGATTGAGTACGAATGACAGAGATTACTGTCATCCGCAAATGAGTAGATCGGATTCGATGTCTGACCCAACAGATCGTTGATGAAAATTAGAAAAAGAGAAGGAGGAGAAAGAACAGAACCCTGAGGTACACCTGCAGTCAATTTGTGCTCATTGGATGAGAACCCATCTATAACGACTCGAACAGTGCGATCTCTCAGAAAGCTCGAAATAAATCGAACGAAGCCCTTACCGACACCAAATGCGAAAAGCTTTGATAGTAGTGCACCGTGCCAGACCCTATCAGAGCCACAACCTTGCTCTCACCAAACTGGTGGGTTGAGAGTCTCCAACATTCCGACAGAAGTGCCATGAGGTCACCCGTAGAGCGATTTCTGCGAAACCCATACTGTTGGTCGCTAAGAAGGCCATTAGACTTTGAATACCTCACAAGATGGTGATTAACCATGCTTTCCATGACCAGGGTTGTTTGCCTCACCCTTCATGGGTATTGGCTGAACGTTCACAACCTTCCGACGCGCCGGGAAGATTCCCTCACGGCAGGCAAGGTTGAAAAGGTTGCATAATGGACGAGCGAGGGTCAAAGAACACTTGCGTAAGACAAATGTTTAAATGCCATCCGGGCCCGGGGAAGGTTGCGTAATTTGAAAAGGTTGCGTAATGGACGAGCGAACGTCGAAAAACACTTGCGTAAGACAAATGTTGATATGCCATCCGGGCCCGGGGATTTATTTACGTCTAGATTTTCTAGAACCTTTTTAACTCCACGAGTTCAAAAAAATATCTGGGGCATGATGCCAGATACATTTTCGATTGAGGGGTGTGGTTGATTGCTATCCGGCAGGGAAGAGTTCCATGCAAATATATCAGCCAACAGGTTAACCTTATCAACCGAGTCAGTCAACGTTTGATCGTCCTTAACAAGAGTTGGAATAGATGAAGAACTACCCTTTACTCTGGAACCAACTTAGGGGCATGGTATGGATAACAATTAGGGATTTCGCAAATGACACGGAATGTCGGACTTAAATATTCTTTTACGAATTCACTCTTTTAGTATTTAGAGCACACATCGAGCCGATTATTGGCTTGGGTGTATGTCCATAGTGGCATGGGGCGGATTAATAACCGCACCCACTTTTCAATCTAACCCTACCTAACCTAACTTTAAAAATGTGTGCATACTCTTCTACAATATTCATTGCAATCTTTTTTCCATCTTCCTCTCGTTATGACCCCTTTGACACTTGAACATAACTCACTAAAAGATAAATCCATAGTTGTCTTGCCTCTTCTTTTGGCATTTGCAAAATTTATATTTAAGGAAAATAATAACCAAATTTAACCCCTCATATATTATTCCAATCTTTTTCCCTACTCAAAATATGCAAGAAATTCTATTATCCTCTATTCAGTTCAGCCATCAGCCATGCTTGTCCCCCGTTCGTTAGTTTTGCCCATTACGAAAGAGGAAATCTGTTTAAACATTTTCATCGTTTCCATTTCACATGAATTTTATACACATCACTTGGCTTTCGATATTTTTTATAAATATTTAACAAGCTCTTATTAACAAGTAGTTGTGGTTGCGTTGGCTAACTTTGCAACAACAAGGATGCTTAGATAACAGCAGTGGATAAGAGTCGTTGGACAGGCCTTCACTATTCCCATGGGGAAAAATCATAGTGATATAAGGATGTCCCAATGGACAGGAAAATGGTATAAAAATTAAAACAAAACAAAAATTATAAAATGGAATAAAATAAAATAAAATAAAATAAAATAAAATAAAATAAAATAAAATAAAATAAAATAAAATAAAATAAAATAAAATAAAATAAAATAAAATAAAATAAAATAAAATGAAATAAAATAAAATAAAATAAAATAAAATAAAATAAAATAAAATAAAATAAAATAAAATAAAATAAAATAAAATAAAATAAAATAAAATAAAGTAAAATAAAATAAAATAAAATAAAATAAAGCAGAATAAAATAAAATAAAATAAAATAAAATAAAATAAAATAAAATAAAATAAAATAAAATAAAATAAAATAAAATAAAATAAAATAAAATAAAATAAAATAAAATAAAATAAAATAAAATAAAATAAAATAAAATAAAATAAAATAAAATAAAATAAAATAAAATAAAAAAAAATGAAATGAAATGAAGTGAAATGAAATAAAATAAGGTGAGGCGAACAAACCTACGAATTACCGACCAATTCCGATATGCTCTGCGCTCTCCAAGGTTATGGAGAGTATGTTTAACCATCATCTTGTCAGATACTTAGAGTCCAATTGCCTTTTTAGAGACAGACAGTATGGGTTCCGCAGAAATCGCTCTACGGGGGACCTAATGCCATTTTTGTCGGAACGATGGATTCGCTCTATCCACCAGTTTGGTGGGAGTAAGGTTGTGGCTCTGGATATCTCCAAGGTATTTGATAAGGTCTGGCACGGTGGAGTTTTATCAAAGCTTGCCACTTTTGCAGTCGTCAATAACTTCGTTCGATTTATATCGGGCTTTTTCAGAGATCGCACTATACGAGTTGTTGTAGATGGGTTCTCATCCGATGAGTATACATTGTCCTTTCCCCTTCCCTTTTTCTTATTTGCATTGACGATCTATTGGGTCAGACTTCGATTCTAGTCTACTCATTTGCCGATGACAGTAGTCTGTGTCAATCATATTCATTCGTCGATAAGTTCAGTCCTCAAGAAGTTGTGGACAGAAGGCGCATTACGGATGAGACGCTCACCCAGGATTTGTTGGCCATTTCCGAATGGGGTAGAATGCACAGAGTACACTTCAACGCCCAGAAGACGCAGTGCTGTTTCTTGTCTCACCGATTCACTGACCCACTTCAATCGTCAATATCTATCGACTGCAAATATATTGAACAGTCAGATACTCTTGATGTTCTGGGCATGAAGATACAATGTGATGTCCGCTGGTCAAAACACGTATTCGAAGTGTCGAAAGAAGCATTCAAGTGTTTGGGCTTTCTTAAGCGGTGCAAGAAATAGATTTCACCTCTTCTGATCTTCTCAATATCTATACTACCTACGTCATGCCGAGGATGGAATAAAACTCTCATATATGGGCAAGAGCTCCAAAATCATCCTTGGAGCTACTTGACCGGGTTCAACTGAGAGCAATGGTGTTAATTGGGGACAGTCGGGTATCCAACTCTATTCCTTCCCTTGAACATCGTCGGAATGTGGGTAGCGTTGTATTGCTCTATCGTTATTTTAATGGCGTGTGTTCCAGGGATATTCGTCTTCTTATCCCTAACGTTAGGATGTTCACCAGGACAAGACTTGCCTGGAACCCATACCCGTTTGTAATTGATTGGCCAGTCGACCGAACTATGCATTACCGAGAGAATTATATGATATTAAAACGAATATGATATTAAAATTTGAGTCTTAGTACCAAGTGGGCCGCCCCAACTCCAAAAATTCGTATTTGACATATCGGACGATCATGTCAATATGGGAATCAAATGAAAGGCATTCGGGAGTAGATTACGAATATCGCAAAAAAATAATGTCCATGGGATGGTGGTGTCTTCACACCCAAAAATCCTCCAAATGGGCACATTAGCCGAACATGGTTATATGTGACTCAAATGAAAGTAATTTGGGATTAGATTAGGAAAATGACATTAAAATTTGTATTAAAGGTATTTAGTTGGCGCTTAACCACATTAAAACACCCACCTCAAAAAGGTTATTTGACCCATCATGACAATTTGGGACTCAAATGAAAGGTATTTGAGAGTTGAAAAGGAATCCAATTTTGCAGCCAAGTGTTTGTGGGTAAGCCGAAAAGCCCTCATTTGCCGCACATTTCAATATGGGGCTAAAATGAAAGGGTTTTGGGAGTATAGAATGAATTTTTTCTATTTTTAAGGAAAAGTGGCATAGTGCCGGCCTCAGCCCCAGCCCCAAAATGCCCTCCAACCCGTACATATTTATCGACCATGGCAACTTTAGGCTCAAATGAAAGGTATTTGGGAGTAGATCATGAATTTGACATCCATATTTCGGTGAAGTGTCTGAGCTAACATCCCACCCCCAAAAAGCACTCCCCGTCAAACGAATGTATAGACCAATCACCCCAATATAGGGCTAAAATGAAACAGGCCTTATTTGAAGACTATATAAATTTGGGGTTCATATAAAAGGTATTTGAGAGTATAGCACGAAGCTTATGTTAATTTTAAGGGCCTTGTGTCCTTTAAGGGCCTTCCGAAATACACACCAAACCGCAATACAATTTAGGAGTCTAAAGGAAGGTATAAGGAAGTAGAGTAGAAATTTGCCTATGAACACTTCATTACAGAACAGGGGCTAACATCTCACATACCAATGAGTCCTGTCTGATTTAAGCTTAAGCTCAATGATAAAGGACCTCCTTTTTCCATGACTTCTATGCATGGCATAGTAGTTCAGAAATATCGCCAACTTTAGGAGGGGATTACCACCACTTAAAATTTATCCAATATTCACGCCAGGCTTTAAACTCATCCGTTTAGCATTACACACGGGCTTGCTTACCTCTGCGCTTCATTGACACGAATTCGATATTCACATTCGAAGTGAAATGTCCCCATCTTAAAACTTTATGAAAAACAGGACTTATATTTCCACCATTGCAATATAGGATTACACAAAAGGTATAAGACCGTTAAAAAAGGCGATGCGGAGCGGGCTTTCGTCGGCTTTTATAGTAAAAAAATAAAACAAGTAAAAGCGTGTTAAGTTCGGCCGAGCCGAATCTTGAAAACTAAATTTAGTTGAAGTTCATAATTTTATTCTGTATACCCAATTTCTGTCCAATTTCCAGCAAAAGTTAAAGCTTCTAGGAATCGAACAAGAATAATCGAGAAACCGGTTTGTATGGGAGCTATATGAGGTTATAGACTGATTTTGACTGTACTTGGCACAGTTGTTTGAAGTCGCAACAGAATACCGCATGCAAAATTTCAACCAAATCCGGTAAAAATTACGGCTTGTAAGGAATCGAGAAGTCAAAGCTTTATATGAGAACAATACCAGTTTATAGACCAATTTGGACATTACTTAGTACAGTTGTGGCACGCCACAGGGCGGCATTTTATCCACTCCTATGTGTGACCACCATAAATGACCTTTTACGGATGCCGACTTAGGAGGGACTTGAACACGTCTGCTACGCAGACGATGTTATAATACTTCTAAAGGGTAAGGATCCGAACGAGCTATGCAGAAGGGCCGAAAGAGTCTTGCATATGGCATATGACTGAGCTAGACCCAAAGGACTCAATGTTAACCCAGAGAAGACTGAAATATGCCTGTTGTCAAGGAAGACGAAGGTGGGCCAATTTGACGCACCACATTTCCTCAACGAAACGATTTCGATGTTTGACAAGGTCAAATACTTAGGTGTGATCTTTGACAGGAAGCTGAATAGTAAGTGTCACATTCAGGACCGTACTGAGAAGGCGCACAGATGTTGGGCACTATGTAGATGGGCCGTAGGCTCGAAATGGGGCCTGAATCCGAGGATAATCCACTGGCTCTACAGAAGCGTGATTAGACCAATACTTACTTACTCCTCAGTAGTTTGGTGGAGTGCTATGACGAAAAAGTGCAATATAAGGATAATACAACAGGTTCAGAGAACATGTTGTCTTGGCATATGCAGAGCGAGGAGGACCCCGCACTGGAGACTATTTTAGATATCCGACCCATTGACATAAAATTACAGATGAGGCAGCCTCTGCGGCTATGAGTCTTATGGCGATGGGAAAATGGATTGAGGAGGGGTGCATCTCATTGCATCGCGGTAAAATCAAGGCGACTATAGGAAACCTGTAAGGAAGGTAAGAGGTTTTCGATCGGATACCTGAGACGACACTTGAGGTCAAGTGCGAGGTACTGCTGCCAGCGACACAGCCTTGGATTGACGGAACTTTAGAAATGGCATTTGGAAGATTATGGTACACAGATGGATCAAAGCTGGAGGGCCTGGAGGTCTACATTGAGAACCCAGGATCTGCTTTAGACCGCCTGACCATAATAAGGTCCTGCAGGCAGCAATCCGGGCGATCACGGAATGCGTGAGGTGGTGTGGTGCTAACTCGAGGACGTCGAATATGAACATCGTTACGGACAGTAAAATTGCCATAAGGCCAGTAACAAGCAGGACGGTAAGATCACGAACAATCTTGGAATGTAAGAAAGAGATTAACGCCTTCTCTGATAATGGCCCAATCCGCATCGTATAGGTGCCGGGCCATAACGGAGTAAGGGGATATGAAAGGGCAGACGATTTGGCGAAAGCCAGAGGACTGCCGTCAAAAAAATTGGTTAACTCGAAGCCTTTCGGGTCGACGCAGTCCGATTTAAGGGCGCTGTGAAACATCGAAACAGTCGATAGGACGGCGAAAATCCTTTCTGATGATGCGGATCGTGAGAGGACGAAGCTATTACTGAAAGGAAGTTTAGAAAGAGGTCAGTAATGCTTTTGGTATGATGACGGGACACATAGGACTACGAGCTCACTTATGTAAAATCCGTGCGACAAGTGATAGCATGTGTCGGGCATGTGGGGAGAATGATGAGGACGTTGGAGCATTTCCTTTGTCATTGCCCGGCTTTCGCAGCTAAAAGACACCGGCACTTACGTGGGGACACAATACCAGACATGAATCAACTTAGGGGCATTGCATGAAAAACAATTAAGGATTTTGCAAGCAACACCGAATTCCTATTTTAGATTTTCTTTTTCGGGGTTACTTTTTAGTATTCAGAGCGCACAACAAGTCGATTACTGGCTTAGGTGTATGTCTATAGTGGCATGGGGCGACTTAATATTCGCACACTCTTTTCAACCTAACCTAACCACAATATGTGGGTTTTGGTTGGAATCGATTCGGATTTAGTTATAAATGCCATAAATATGTTGGTCCGAATTTTACTAATACTGTAATAATTTAGTGAATTGTTAACCGATCCTCACGAAGTTTGGAACAAAGTTTTCACTTATGGTTCTTCTAATCGCAAATGAATTTCTTAACAATCGGTTCAGATCTATATACAGCTACCATACATATACAACTCCAGATTTTCATTTTTAGGGCGTTACAAACGCATTTTTCAACCCATCTACTAAAAATTTCTCACGGCGATTTTTGACGACTTAGTCTACACACCTGAGGCGCAGAGGTTAGCATGTCCACCTATGAAGCCGAATGCCTGGGTTCCAACACCGGCGTGAACATCAACAAAATATTCAGCGGTGGTTATCCATTAACTAATGCTTGCTACATTTCTAAGGTATCCTGCCATTTTGAAAATTCTCTATCAAAAGGTGTCGCTATGCGGCACGCCCTTCGGACTCGGCATAAAAAAGGAGACCCCTTACCATTGAGCTTAAACTTTAATCGGACTGCACTTATTGATATGAGAGACGTATCCCCTGTTCCTTAATGAAATGTTCATGGGAAGTCTAGTAGTAGTCTACACACCCAATATGGTGAAGGGTTTCAAAAGGTCGTCTTTGCCCTTCTTTAGCACAACTTGACATGTTTTTTTTTTTTTTGAAGTGTCATAACAATGACAAAATGAATTCGGCCTCTCATCGATTTTAGTGGTTGGTATAAAAATATTACCTCATTTGTCTTTTGTAATAATAAACTATATCATTTCAGAATAAATTGGCTATGGTCATAAATCAATAACCATGGTTTTAATATTTGACTTTTGTGACAGAAATGCCCTGAGGGCCTTCAAGTGCCAAGGAATATCTTTCGACTATGACCTTGTATAAAATTAGACATTTTTGTTTTCAGGTCTATACACATTTTAACACCAACACACCCACATATCAAAAACTGCAAACAACGATCCACCACACACATGGCCTAGAGAGTGTATAACAACAACTACAATACATACACTCTCTCTCTCTTCCCTACACTCTTTCGCTCTATTTACAACACTGCATTAAAGCCACCCACACAGGTAGCAAACAGCTAGCTCTGTGTGGTTGTACTATTTTCGTGAGTTTTTAATGCGACCGCATAACATCGTTACCATTTGCTGCTGTTGGTTTTTAATATTGTTGTTGTTGTAGTTGTTGCTGCTGCTGGTGTTTTTGTTGTTACAGGTTTTACACAAATCCTGTGGTAGAGCTTCATTCGGTTTTTGGTTTCCGTGGATATTTTGCTACAGAACACTGAGCTGGTTCTTTCTGTACTGTCTAAAGTGTGTGGATAGAGGTTTGGGGGAGTCACATGCACTGCCAAGTATGCCACGAGTATTTCTATTGTGCGGCAATCCATGGGCATATGTATGCCGCTGCTAAGCCTTGTCGTTATTGCCCCAAAATACCACAACGTTTGTAAACATCATCCTGTGTTTGTTTCTATCTCTCCACCAAAGCCTATGGCATTGGTTTTTGAGGTCATAAAATATGAAAGAGACATTCATACGTAGACTCATACAACGGGAAAAATGGGATTGGTCCATAGTTATTGTACACATTTTATTGAAACTTGACAGCTAACGATTTGTAATGGAAATTTTTTTAGCTATTCGAGTTACTACCTTTGTGGTTAGCCCCAAATTGACAGTTTTGATAAATGATTTCTTGGTGTTGAATGCACGCAAATGGTTCAATTGTTTTACAAAGTTTGGTTAAGTGAATATATTTTGTTCAGAGCAAAATGTGAGATTATGAATTGATTACATGAAGAACAAAATATCTATTGTATTTTACTAAATGGGATAACAAGAAACTATACATATTGATATACTGTACAGTTGGCATTTTCCCAAACGGAAAATTTCGACGAATTTTAAGGTAATATCAAGCATGTAAAATTTCCCTTAAGGCAAAATTTGAGAGAAATTTCTCCTACAGTCAAAAAAAAGTAAAAAGGCGTTAAGTTCGGCCGGGCCGATCTTTGGATACCCACCACCTCGCGAATATATGTAAACCACCTTTCGTCAAAATCCGGTGAAAAATGTATACCTTATGCCCTATATCGAAATATGTTCCGATTTGGATCAAATACTAATGAGTACAAGTCACTGTTCAATTGTGTATAACAAAATATTGGTCTTTTCAGTAGCTATATCTAAAAATAAAACGATCTGAACCATACACGACACGGATGTCAAAAAGCCTAACATAAGGCTCTGTGTAAAATTTCAGTGAAATCGGATAATAAATGCGCCTTTTATGGGGCCAAGACTTTTAATCGAGATATCGGTCTATATGGCACCTATATCCAAATCTGCACCGATTTGAGTCAAGTTGTAGAAACATTTCGAAGAGCCTAACACAACACACTGTCCCAAATTTGGGCGAAATCGAACAATAAATGCGCCTTTTATTTGCCCAAAACCTTAAATCGAGAGATCAGTCTATATGACAGCTATATTCATATCTGGACCGAGCTGAGCCAAATTGAAGAAGAATGTCGAAGAGCCTAACTTAACACACTGTCCCAAATTTCGGCGAAATCGGATTACAAATGCGCCTTATATGGGCCCAAAACCTTAAATCGAGATATTGGTCTATATTTTAGCTATATTCAAATCTGGACCGATCTAGACCAAATTGCAGAAACATTTCGAAATGCTTAACACAACTCACTATCACAAATTTCGGGGAAATCGGACAATAAATGCGCCTTATATGGGCCCAAAACCTTAAATCGAGAAATCGGTCTATATGACAGCTATATTCAAATCTGGACCGATCTGGACCAAATTAAAGAAGGATGTCGAAGGGCCTAGCGCAACCCAATATCCCAAATTTCGGTGACATCGGACAATAAATGCACCTTTTGTGGGCCCAAAACCATGAATCTAGAGTTATGTCTATATGACAGCTATATCAAAATCTAGACTGATCTGTGCCATATTGCAGAATTATGTTGAGGGTTTTAACTTAACTCACTGTCCCAAATTTCGCCGAAATCGGATTACAAATGCGCCTTATATGGGCCCAAAACTTTAAATCGAGAGATTGGTCCATATGGCAGCTATATCCAAATCTGGACTGATCTGGGCCAAATTGCAGAACGACATCAAGGGGCCTAACACAACGCACTGTCCCACATTTCGGCGACATCGGAAAATAAATGCGGCTTTTATGGGCCCAAGGCCTTAAATCGAGAGACCGGTCTATATTTCAGCTATATCTAAATCTGGACCGATCGAGGACAAATTGAAGAAGGATGCCGAATGGCCTCACACAACTCACTGTCCCTAATATCAGTAAAATCGAACAATAAATGCACCTTTTACGGCCTCAAAACCTTAAATCGAGAGATCGGTCTATATTGCAGTTATATCCAAATCTGAACCGATCTAGGCCAAATCGAAGAAGGATGTCGAATGGCCTAACACAACTCACTGTTCAAAATATCAGCAAAATCGGCTAAAAACTGTGGCTTTAATGGGCCTAAGACCCTAAATCGGCGAATCGGTCTATATGGGGGCTACATCGGGATATAGTCCGATATAGCCCATTTTCGAACTTATTCTGCCTATAGACAAAAAAAAAGAATCTGTGCAAAGTTTCAGCTCAATTTTTAATTTTAAAGACTGAAGCTCGATTTCAACAGACAGACAGACGGACTTAACCAGATCGTCTTAGATGTTTACGACAATCAAGAATATATATACTTTATAGGGTCGGAAATGGATATTTCGATGTGTTGCACACAGAATGACAAAATAAATATAACCCCATCTTTCGGTGGTGGGTATTAAAAGAAAGACAAGAAATTTGAACCACATATGAAGATTTCGCAGCTCAATTTCAAATTACCGAGGTGATCAATTTTAGGGGCCTGCCAAAAGGCGCCCGGATGAACTAGGACCTTGAAATTTTGCACACACACCTTAAATTTCAAAGAGATATCTCCACCCGCTCCCACAAGGCATATTTTTAACTATTGGGTTGCCCAAAAAGTAATTGCGGATTTTTCATATAGTCGGCGTTGACAAATTTTTTCACAGCTTGTGACTCTGTAATTGCATTCTTTCTTCTGTCAGTTATCAGCTGTTACTTTTAGCTTGCTTTCGAAAAAAATTGTAAAAAAGTATATTTGATTAAAGTTCTTAAAAATTTTTTTAAAAATGCATTTACTTTCTTTTAAAAAATCCGCAATTACTTTTTGGGCAACCCAATAGTTTTTTCGATTTGCTCCCACTGTGAATCGTTTCGATTTACTTCGTCATTCTTCTTACGTCGTCTTGAAAGTTTTAAATAAAACATCAGTCGATGTACAATAGTTTTTGCTGGTTTCTCCTAGAACCTCCCACATTTTTTTCACGTAACCTATATATTCAGTGCATTGCGTTGGCAGTTAGGAAAATTAAGGGTTCTAGGGGAACAGGAGCAACTTCTCACATATCAATGAGTGCAGTCCGATTCAAGTTTAAGCTCAAGGATAAGGGGCCTCTATTTTATAGCCGAGTCCGAACGGCGTGCCTCGGTGCGACACCTCTTTGGAGAGAAGATTTACATGGCATAGTAACTCGCAAATGTTGCCAGCATTAGGAGGGGAAAACCACCGCTGAAAATTTTTGTTTTGTTGTTCTCGCCAGGATTCGAACCCAGGTGTTATGCGTCATAGGCGGACATGCTAGTCTCTGCGCTACGGTGGCCCCTGTTCCTTAGTGGAATGTTCATGGGCAAAATTTGCAATTTGCATTTGCAAGGGTTGCAGGGGCGAAAGAGGGGGTAGTGTTTATTGACATTAGTCTTAAATTTCTGAACGTCAATGTCGGTGGGAAAGACATTAACCGGAAGTCGGTTCCACATACGAATGGTTCGGGCGAAAAATGAATTATCTCGGTAATGCATGGTTCGGTCAACTGGCCAATCAATTACAAACGGGTGCGAGCTCCTGGCAAGTCTTGCATTCCTGGTGAACATCCTCACGCCATGAAAATAACGTTAGAGCAATACAAAGCTACCCACATTCCGACGATGTTCAAGAGAAGCAATAGAGTTGGTTACCCTACTGTCCCCAATCAACACCTTCGCTCTCCGTTGAACCCGGTCAAATAGCTCCAAGGATGAATGTGAAGCTCCGGCACATATATGAGAGTTATATTCCATCCTCAGCCTGATGTAGGTAGTGTGGATATTGAGAAGATCACAAGAGGTGAAATATATTTCTTGCACCGCTTAAGAAAGCCCAAACACTTGAATGCTTCTTTCGACACTTCGAATACGTGTTTTGACCAGCGGACATCACATTGCATCTTCATGCCCAGAACATCAAGAGTATGTGAGTATGTTCAATATCTATGCCGTCGATAGATATCGACGATTGAAGTGGGTCAGTGAATCGCTTGTGAGACAAGAAACAGCACTACGTCTTCTGTGCGTTAAAGTCTACTCTGTGCATTCTACCCCACTCAGAAATGACCAACAAATCCTTGGTGAGCGTCTCATCCATAATGCGCCTCCTGTCCACAATTTCCTGAGGACTGGGCCTATGGTCGAATGAATATAAATGACACAGATTAGTGTCATCGGCAAATGAGTAGACTGGATTCGAAGTCTGATCCAATAGATCATCAATGAAAATAAGAAAAAGGGAAGGGGAAAGGACAGAGCCCCATATTGCCTATGGTCATAAATAAGCCCTGCTTTGGAGAAGGGATGGACTTCCAGAAACTTGGCCCCATTTTTGGATATCAGATTCGTATTCTACTTGCATATATCTATCATTTGAGTCCCATATAAACCGATCTTCCGTTTATATTTCTTTACCACTAGAGGCTGCAGTTCTTGTTCTGAGCTTCAACATACATGCCAATAATAATCAAAATCGGTCTTAAACCTGATAAATCTCCGATATAAACTATTCTCCCAATTTTACTACTTGAGTCCCTATAATGCGCGGCTGAATGATTTTGCACAATGACTTTTAACGTGAGAAAGCTCCACTTGTATAGCAATTCTTATCCATTATCTTTTGTTTGCTTATAAAGAGATACCGGGCAAAGAACTTGACAAATGCGATTCATGGTGGAGGGTATATGAGATTTGGCCCGGCCGAACTTTGCACGTTTTACTTGTTTTTCCTTTTAATTGGCCATCACCTTTTGACCTTTTATGCATATTTAATATCTGCCATTCTCTGTAAAAATTCGCTTGCCTACCCTCTGGAAAGGGATTGAGTTGTAGCGATTTCGTTGTTATACCAAATTTAGGTATTAATAAATAAAGCTGCGTCTAGAGCTAGGGAAATTTCGAAATACTTTTAACGCCATAATACATGTATGACACGAAAACAACGGATAAAAGTCAAGTCGCATATTCTTTATTTACACACAAATGGCACACGAATAGGCAGCACAACGGCACAAGGACTTGAGGTAGAAGAGCAAAGTTCTTTGCTAGCCTGCATTTGCCATTCGCTTCGCGCCATCAGCAACACATCAACTTCAGTGAATTTTATGGAATTTACTTAAAATACCAATGTAAAGGCAACATAAGAAATTGAAAAGTTTTTTTTTTTTCGTATAAGCCCAGCCATTGTTTTTTTTTTGGAGTTTGAAGGGAAGAGGCTTTAACGAAAACTTCTTGAAGCCAACATTGAATTTATTCTTCTTTGCCTTTAAGTTGTATTTGGTAAGCATAGCTATTGCCTATGTCTGGTGGTTGTGTATGTGTGTGTAAGTGGGTTTGCGAGTGTTCAGAACCCTGAAAAACGTGAAATATTTGGGATCCCTCCCTATGCGACTTTATTAAATTTTGGGTGCTTTTATTTTTATTTTTTGCTCGAGCCTTAATGGCATTTTAGGTTTAGAGCCGGAAGTGAGGTTTTTCTTTATTACTGCTGCGGTGTGGTTTGTCCTTTTTTGGGGACCCCTAAATGTAGCTGTGTGTGTGTGTGTGTGTGACTGAGGGAGCCATCACATAGAGCTCTTGTGTTGTGTGTTTTTTTTTCTCGTTTTTTGGTGTGATCACAATGACGGTATGCTAATTAAATTTTTGTGTAACAATTTACACCAAACTAATTATGAGTTTATTAAATTACAATTCCTTTTGGATAGACTGTTAATTGAAAATTATAAAGTTTTTATCAATTCACCAGCCAGGGACTTGCCCCCTTCATAAATGGGGGTCACCAAAAATTTGGTTGTTTGTGGGTGTGTGTGTGTGTGTATCTGAATGCTTGTCACATAAACACCGCATCGCTAATGGCAATAGCGAGGTGAATAGACAAAAATAAAAAAGATGACAGATATAATTTTATTGAATTAGTTTCTGTAAAGAAATATTTTATTACATTTAGTCTTTTTTTGTTTTTAATTAACTTAATTAGTTTGTTTAACTCAATTATAGTTAATGTTGTTGTGTTTAGGCAAATGGACAAAATAAACTAATTAGTTTTTATGTGAACTGAAAAACGGTTTTTTGAAAAATGAACGCTGACATTTTAGCCTTCGGCAAGGCAAACCTCCAATATGTCCACGGCAATTACAGGCAGTTTGAGGAATTTTATTGGAACAAAGTTGGTAATTCGTTGGAATTTTGTAATCAGATGCTTAACAAAGGTCAAATCTACAAACGACAGTCCCAATAAATTCAATTAATAGAAAACAAGTGAAAAAGGTATTAAGTTCGGCCGGGCCGAACTTTGGAAACCCACCACCTTTCAGTATATATGTAAACCCCCTTTCGTCACAATCCGATGAAAATTGGATAACTTATGCACCCAAATTCGGTGCTGGCATTGAGTGGTCTTATAAATATAAGTCACTGTTGAATTTTCTATTTCAAATTTCAACAAAATCGAATAATAAATAAAGCTGTTATGAGCTTCAGACCCTTAACCGGCATATCGGTCTATATGACAGCTATATCTAAATACAGTCTTATTTTTACAATATTTGTGTCGGATGACGGGTGGCCTAAAATTACTCACTGTTTCAAATTTCAGTCAAATTGGATTAAAAATAATGCTTTTATGGGCTTTAGACCCTTTATCGAGAGATCGGTCTTTATAGCAGCTATATCTAAAAATAGACCGATCCAAACCATATTTGGGGCGGATGTTGATAGACCTAAAACTACCCACTTTTTCAAATTTCAGCGAAATCGGGTAATATATAGGGCTTTTATGGGCTTCAGACCCTTTATCGGCAGATCAGTCTATATGGCAGCTATATCTAAATATAGTCCGATCTGAACCATATTTGGGTCCTATGTTAGGAGGCCCAAAAAGACTCACTCTTTCAAATTTCAGCGAAATCGGTTAAAAAATAAAGTTTTTATGGGCTTCAGACCCTTTATCGGGAGCTCGGTCTATATGGCAGATATATCTTAATATAGTCCGATCTGAACCATACTCAGGTCAAATGTCGGGAGGCTTAAAATAACACACTGTTTCAAATTTCAGTGAAATTGGGCAACAAGTAAAGCTTTCATGGGCTTCAGACCCTTTATCGGGAGATCGGTCTATATGGCAGCTATATCTTGATATAGTCCGATCTGAACCTTATTTGAGTCAAATGTTGGTAGGCCTAAAAAGACTCATTGTTTCAGACCCTTTAACCGCACATCGGTGTATATGGCAGCTATATCTAAATATAGTCTGATCCGAACCATAATTGGGTCAAATGTTGGTAGTCCTAAAAAGACTCACTGTTTCAAATTTCAGCAAAATCGGTTAAAAAGTAAAGCTTTTATGGGCTTCAGACCCTTTATCGGGAGATCGGTCTATATGGCAGCTATATCTAAATATAGTTCGATCTGAGCCATACTTAGGTCAGATGTCGGGAGGCTTAAAATAACCAACTGTTTCAAATTTCAGCAAAATTGGGCAATAAGTAAAGCTTTTATGGGCTTCAGACCCTTAATCGGGAGATCTGTCTATATGGCAGCTATATCTAAATATAGTCCGATCTGAACCTTATTTAGGTCAAATGTTGGTAGGCCCAAAACTACTTACCGTTTCAAATTTCAGCGAAATCGGATAAAAAGTAAAGCTTTTATGGGCTTCAGACCCTTTATCGGGAGATCGGTCTATATGGCAGCTATATCTAAATATAGTCCGATCTGAACTTTATTTGGGTCAAATGTTGGTAGACCTAAAAAGACCCACTGTTTCCAATTTCAGCGAAATCGGATAAAAATAGAGGTTTTATGGGCTTCAGACCCTTTATCGGCAGATCGGTCTATATGGCAGCTATATCTAAATATAGTTCGATCTGAGCCATACTAAGGTCAGATGTCGGGAGGTTTAAAATAACCAACTGTTTCAAATTTCAGTGAAATTGGGCAATAAATAAAGCTTTTATAGGCTTCAGACCCTTTATCAAGAAATCGGTCGTTATGGCAGCTATATCTAAATATAGTCTGATCCGAACCATATTTGGGTCAAATGTTGGTAGGCCCAAAAAGACTCACTGTTTCAAATTTCATCGAAATCGGATAAAAAGTAAAGATTTTATGGGCTTCAGACCCTTTATCGGGAGATCGGTCTATATGGCAGTTATATCTAAATATAGTTCGATCTGAGCCATACTTAGGTCAGATGTCGGGAGGCTGAAAATAACAAACTGTTTGAAATTTCAGCGAAATTGGGCAATAAATAAAGCTTTTATGAGCTTCAGACCCTTAATCGGGAGATCGGTCTATATGGCAGCTATATCTAAATATAGTTCGATCTGAGCCATACTTAGGTCAGATGTCGGGAGGCTGAAATAACAAACTGTTTGAAATTTCAGCGAAATTGGGCAATAAATAAAGCTTTTATGAGCTTCAGACCCTTTATCGGGAGATCGGTTTATATGGCAGCTATATCTAAATATAGTCCGATCTGAACTATATTTGGGTCAAATGTTGGTAGGCCTAATACTACTCACCGTTTCAAATTTCAGCGAAATCGGTTAAAAAATAAATCTTTTATGGGCTTCAGACCCTTTATCGGGAGATCGGATTATATGGCAACTATATTTAAATATAGTGCGATCTGAACCATATTTGGGTCAGATGTAGGAAAGCCTAAGACTACGACTGTTTAAAATTTGAGCAAAATCAGATGAAAAATTAGTTTTTGATGGGCATTAGACCCTTTATCGGAAGATCGGTCTATATAGCAGCTATATCCAAATATGATCCGATTCGGCTCGTTCAAGATCGTAACCAGAGTGCATCAAAAAGATGTAACTGTGCTAAATTTCAGCTCAATATCTCAATTTGTGAAGCATGTAGAGTGATTACAACAGACGGACGGACAGACACACGGATATCGTTAAATCGTCATAGAATTTTACTACGATTCCAAAATATATATACTTTGTAGGGTCGCAAATTGATATTTCGATGTGTTGCAAACGGAATGACTAAATGAATATACCCCCTATCCCACGGTGGTGGGTATAAAAATCAATAGTTGGCAAACGTCATAGATAAACAATTTCATTTGTATGGGCTAAAAGAGGAGCACTTATAATACATGAGATGACAAGCAATAACTAAAAACAAGTACACAAGGACAAAAGTCGGTCGGTGCCCAGCGGACAATTGGTCGACAAGGACAAGAAGGGCTTTCAATCAAAAGTCTTTCGAAGAAGAGTACAAATCTAATAATAATTTTAAGAACTGACTCAGAAAATCGCCTCTTAACGAACATGCAAGGATGACGAGGACAATGTAGGATTCAAATGAAAGATTTTGGAAGCAGACCAAGTGCCTTTAGGTCGCCAAAAATCCATATTGGCATGATCGGTAAATAAGTTCTGTTTGAGGGTGGAGTGGACCCCAAAAACGAGAATCAATGTCGTACTCTACTCCCAAATAACTTTTTGAAATATTTAGACACATGTAGGTCAAAAGAAAAGAGCTTTGGGTACAAAGTACGAACCTGCTATCCAAATTTCGGGACAATTATCGGAAGGCTCTCCAAAAAACCCAAAAGGATAAGCTGGCCGGCTGGAACAAGGTGGAACTCAATTGAAGGGACCTTGAGAGAAGGATACGAACTATAGATGCGAAATATTATCCGGATAGGACTAATGCGATATTTGGGATTTAAACCCAAAACTGGAAGTTTGTGTTTTTGGGGTTAAAACCCAAACCAGAAGCCTGATTTAAATGACGTATATATCTAAACAAGCCGAACCGGTCCCGCTACGCTGCGCCTTCTTTAAATCTCCAATGTCTTTTTAGGGTTGGGACACTTCGACCTGAATGTAGATATCGAGTTCGTGCCACTGTAGCCCATGTCCGCCTATGAGGATGAACGCCTGCGTTCGAATCCTGGCAAGAAAATCGAAAAACCGGTGGTTATCCCCACTTAATGCAGGGGGAAATTTGCGAGGAACCAGGCCATACATGGTCTTGTTATTTCTCACCAATGAGGTGTCGCACTGCAGCACGCCTTTCGGACTTGGCTATAAAAAAGGTCCCTTATCATTAAGTGTTAGTATTGATGTGTGAGAAGTTTGCCCCTGCTCCGTTCATGGGCAAGATTTTACTCTCCACCCAAATGCCATTCTTTAGAGTCCGATATTACCACTTTTGAAATATTTCCTGTTTACGGGGTATTTCGGGGGTGGGTTCACTTTCAAATACATTTTAAATGAGCCCCATAATGGCTTGATCGGTAAACAAGTTCTGTTTAAGGGTGAAGTGGACCCCAAAAACGGGAATCAATTTCGTACTCTACTCCTAAATAGCTTTTATAGAAGTCACATATTATAAAGGTCGGTAAATACGTCCAATTAGTAAGGTATTTTGTGTAGGGGCGACCCCCAAACACATGGCTCTTCAGTTGAATTACAAATTCTATTTTTTCTCTCGAGCACCTTCCATTCGAGCCCACTATAGTCGTTTTTTTTTGTTTTTTTTTTTTTTTTTTGAAAATTATGGTAATGAGAAGTGGTTTTGGGACAGTTTTTCATTCTCGCCATAAAACAAGGAAAAAAAAAGGCATAACAAAAATTTTAGGATTTGAACCCCTATATATACAAAACTTCTGGTAATTTTTAAACCAAATTTCACACTTACAGTAATTGGAATGTTTTCTAGCATTTCGCACCTGAAAATTTGCATTCAAAATATGCAGACATTTGCATTTTTTGGCCACGGCCGTGTCACTGTGCGGTGCCACAAGCTACATATCACACGTTACAATCGATTTATTGGAGGGGAAATTTGTAGAGAGTGCTATCTCAAGAATTGGCTCAGTCGATTTGCCGCCTCGTCCATGCTCACGGATTATTTTTGGCCTGAGTTGGAAGATATGGACCTGGATGACATGTGGTTTCAACAGGATGGTGCACAGTGTCGTGTTCATAGTAAAGTTGGGCAAAAATAGGAAGAGTGATTGTAGATGGATGAAACTTGGCACAGTTATTTTTTATTATTATAGAAGACTTAGAAACACAAATGAACCATGTGGGTCCACGTTTTGGAATAGGCTCCATGTAGACCCACAAAATGCTCAATTTCTATCCGATTTCCATGGAATTTAAAACCAAGACTTTATTAGGACTCTGCCAATTATAGCAGAGAAAGTTTGATGAGAGTGTTATCTCAAGAAATGTCCCAGTCGATTGGCCGCCTCGTTCGTGTGAATTGATTCCTGTAGACTATTTTCATTGGGGCTACGTCAAGTCTTTGGCCTACGCCAACAAGCCGACGACGTTGGAAGAGCTCAGAGTTTCTTAATGAAACCACATTTGAAATTTCTTTAAATCATTAGCATTTTCCAAAAAATCTTTTTTCCTCAGTTTCCTTAGATTAACATAATGCTTCATTAAGTTTTAAATTATATGTCAATTTGTATTAGAACATTTGCAATAATCGAAAATTGAGTTGTATTTTCTCTCCCTCACTCCACCCAGTTCCGACACCTTAATTACCAAAGAGATTGAAAAATGTTTTCCGCTCTTAAAAAAAAAACGAAGAAGAAGAATAAGAAAAATGGCATTTAAATGACGGTATTGATAACAACACTGTAATCGCAGATTACTTGCCTAATTCTCTTTTTATCATCTTCCTTTGAGATTGTCAATTTTTGACACCAACGTTGTTTAATAATTACCCATTTTAAGTATAGCATGGCTTCTCATCGGATCGCATCGCTTGCCATGGTATCGCTTCAATGAGCTCTTAATAAATGAACATTATGCAAATACAAGTTATAAAATGTATCTAAACTTAATCATTTGAAAGTCACAGCAATTACAGCGAAAATCTATGGGGCCAATTGTCTTCTATGCCCACCAAAACGAAAGAAATTTGGGTCGACAACAATGTCAATGCGAAATCAAGATACCAACAAAGGCTCCAATTAACGTAGAGCACATTTTATGGTACATGGCCTTAAATGGCGGGCTGGGCAAAATCATCTAAGTTCTCTGTATAATAGGCCCGATGATTGTCTTGTACTCATTCTCATTCATACGCAGAGTGGCACAGTGTAATAAGGCAAGGGTAGAACATAAAATAAAATAAAATAAAATAAAATAAAATAAAATAAAATAAAATAAATTAAAATAAAATAAAATAAAATAAAATAAAATAAAATAAAATAAAATAAAATAAAATAAAATAAAATAAAATAAAATAAAATAAAATAAAATAAAATAAAATAAAATAAAATAAAATAAAATAAAATAAAATAAAATAAAATAAAATAAAATAAAATAAAATAAAATAAAATAAAATAAAATAAAATAAAATAAAATAAAATAAAATAAAATAAAATAAAATAAAATAAAATAAAATAAAATAAAATAAAATAAAATGAAATAAAATAAGATAAAATGAAATAAAATAAAATAAAATAAAATAAAATAAAATAAAATAAAATGAAATAAAATAAAATAAAATAAAATAAAATAAAATAAAATAAAATAAAATAAAATAAAATAAAATAAAATAAAATAAAATAAAATAAAATAAAATAAAATAAAAAAAATAAAATTAAATTTAATTAAACAAAGTGAAATGAAATAAAATAAAATAAAATAAAATAAAATAAAAAGAAATAAAATAAAATAAAATAAAAAGAAATAAAATAAAATAAAATAAAATAAAACAAAATAAAATAAATATTATAAAATAAAATAAAAAAAATAAAATTTAATTAAACAAAGTGAAATGAAATAAAATAAAATAAAAAGAAATAAAATAAAATAAAATAAAATAAAATTAAATTAAATTAAATTAATTAAATTAAATTAAATTAAATTAAATTAAATTAAATTAAATTAAATTAATTAAATTAAATTAAATTAAATTAAATTAAATTAAATTAAATTAAATTAAATTAAATCAAATTAAATTAAATTAAATTAAATTAAATTAAATTAAATTAAATTAAATTAAATTAAATTAAATTAAATTAAATTAAATTAAATTAAATTAAATTAAATTAAATTAAATTAAATTAAATTAAATTAAATTAAATTAAATTAAATTAAATTAAATTAAATTAAATTAAATTAAATTAAATTAAATTAAATTAAATTAAATTAAATTAAATTAAATTAAATTAAATTAAATTAAATTAAATTAAATTAAATTAAATTAAATTAAATTAAATTAAATTAAATTAAATTAAATTAAATTAAATTAAATTAAATTAAATTAAATTAAATTAAATTAAATTAAATTAAATTAAATTAAATTAAATTAAATTAAATTAAATTAAATTAAATTAAATTAAATTAAATTAAATTAAATTAAATTAAATTAAATTAAATTAAATTAAATTAAATTAAATTAAATTAAATTAAATTAAATTAAATTAAATTAAATTAAATTAAATTAAATTAAATTAAATTAAATTAAATTAAATTAAATTAAATTAAATTAAATTAAATTAAATTAAATTAAATTAAATTAAATTAAATTAAATTAAATTAAATTAAATTAAATTAAATTAAATTAAATTAAATTAAATTAAATTAAATTAAATTAAATTAAATTAAATTAAATTAAATTAAATTAAATTAAATTAAATTAAATTAAATTAAATTAAATTAAATTAAATTAAATTAAATTAAATTAAATTAAATTAAATTAAATTAAATTAAATTAAATTAAATTAAATTAAATTAAATTAAATTAAATTAAATTAAATTAAATTAAATTAAATTAAATTAAATTAAATTAAATTAAATTAAATTAAATTAAATTAAATTAAATTAAATTAAATTAAATTAAATTAAATTAAATTAAATTAAATTAAATTAAATTAAATTAAATTAAATTAAATTAAATTAAATTAAATTAAATTAAATTAAATTAAATTAAATTAAATTAAATTAAATTAAATTAAATTAAATTAAATTAAATTAAATTAAATTAAATTAAATTAAATTAAATTAAATTAAATTAAATTAAATTAAATTAAATTAAATTAAATTAAATTAAATTAAATTAAATTAAATTAAATTAAATTAAATTAAATTAAATTAAATTAAATTAAATTAAATTAAATTAAATTAAATTAAATTAAATTAAATTAAATTAAATTAAATTAAATTAAATTAAATTAAATTAAATTAAATTAAATTAAATTAAATTAAATTAAATTAAATTAAATTAAATTAAATTAAATTAAATTAAATTAAATTAAATTAAATTAAATTAAATTAAATTAAATTAAATTAAATTAAATTAAATTAAATTAAATTAAATTAAATTAAATTAAATTAAATTAAATTAAATTAAATTAAATTAAATTAAATTAAATTAAATTAAATTAAATTAAATTAAATTAAATTAAATTAAATTAAATTAAATTAAATTAAATTAAATTAAATTAAATTAAATTAAATTAAATTAAATTAAATTAAATTAAATTAAATTAAATTAAATTAAATTAAATTAAATTAAATTAAATTAAATTAAATTAAATTAAATTAAATTAAATTAAATTAAATTAAATTAAATTAAATTAAATTAAATTAAATTAAATTAAATTAAATTAAATTAAATTAAATTAAATTAAATTAAATTAAATTAAATTAAATTAAATTAAATTAAATTAAATTAAATTAAATTAAATTAAATTAAATTAAATTAAATTAAATTAAATTAAATTAAATTAAATTAAATTAAATTAAATTAAATTAAATTAAATTAAATTAAATTAAATTAAATTAAATTAAATTAAATTAAATTAAATTAAATTAAATTAAATTAAATTAAATTAAATTAAATTAAATTAAATTAAATTAAATTAAATTAAATTAAATTAAATTAAATTAAATTAAATTAAATTAAATTAAATTAAATTAAATTAAATTAAATTAAATTAAATTAAATTAAATTAAATTAAATTAAATTAAATTAAATTAAATTAAATTAAATTAAACAAAATAAAATAAAAAAAAAATAAAATAAAATAAAATAAAATAAAATAAAATAAAATAAAATAAAATAAAATAAAATAAAATAAAATAAAATAAAATAAAATAAAATAAAATAAAATAAAATAAAATAAAATAAAATAAAATAAAATAAAATAAAATAAAATAAAATAAAATAAAATAAAATAAAATAAAATAAAATAAAATAAAATAAAATAAAATAAAATAAAATAAAATAAAATAAAATAAAATAAAATAAAATAAAATAAAATAAAATAAAATAAAATAAAATAAAATAAAATAAAATAAAATAAAATAAAATAAAATAAAATAAAATAAAATAAAATAAAATAAAATAAAATAAAATAAAATAAAATAAAATAAAATAAAATAAAATAAAATAAAATAAAATAAAATAAAATAAAATAAAATAAAATAAAATAAAATAAAATAAAATAAAATAAAATAAAATAAAATAAAATAAAATAAAATAAAATAAAATAAAATAAAATAAAATAAAATAAAATAAAATAAAATAAAATAAAATAAAATAAAATAAAATAAAATAAAATAAAATAAAATAAAATAAAATAAAATAAAATAAAATAAAATAAAATAAAATAAAATAAAATAAAATAAAATAAAATAAAATAAAATAAAATAAAATAAAATAAAATAAAATAAAATAAAATAAAATAAAATAAAATAAAATAAAATAAAATAAAATAAAATAAAATAAAATAAAATAAAATAAAATAAAATAAAATAAAATAAAATAAAATAAAATAAAATAAAATAAAATAAAATAAAATAAAATAAAATAAAATAAAATAAAATAAAATAAAATAAAATAAAATAAAATAAAATAAAATAAAATAAAATAAAATAAAATAAAATAAAATAAAATAAAATAAAATAAAATAAAATAAAATAAAATAAAATAAAATAAAATAAAATAAAATGAAATAAAATAAAATAAAATAAAATAAAATAAAATGAAATGAAATGAAATGAAATGAAATGAAATGAAGTGAAGTGAAATGAAATGAAGTGAAGTGAAATGAAATGAAATGAAATGAAATGAAATGAAATGAAATGAAATAAAATAAAATAAAATAAAATAAAACCAAATTAAAAAAAAAAATTAAATTAAATTAACTTTAATTAAACAAAGTTAAATGAAATAAAAAAAATAAAATAAAATAAAATAAAACAAAATAAAATAAATATTATAAAATAAAATAAAAAAATAAAATTAAATTAAATTAAATTTAATTAAACAAAGTGAAATGAAATAAAATAAAATAAAATAAAAAGAAATAAAATAAAATAAAATAAAATAAAATAAAATAAAATAAAATAAAATAAAATAAAATAAAATAAAATAAAATAAAATAAAATAAAATAAAATAAAATAAAATAAAATAAAATAAAATAAAATAAAATAAAATAAAATAAAATAAAATAAAATAAAATAAAATAAAATAAAATAAAATAAAATAAAATAAAATAAAATAAAATAAAATAAAATAAAATAAAATAAAATAAAATAAAATAAAATAAAATAAAATAAAATAAAATAAAATAAAATAAAATAAAATAAAATAAAATAAAATAAAATAAAATAAAATAAAATAAAATAAAATAAAATAAAATAAAATAAAATAAAATAAAATAAAATAAAATAAAATAAAATAAAATAAAATAAAATAAAATAAAATAAAATAAAATAAAATAAAATAAAATAAAATAAAATAAAATAAAATAAAATAAAATAAAATAAAATAAAATAAAATAAAATAAAATAAAATAAAATAAAATAAAATAAAATAAAATAAAATAAAATAAAAATAATTTAAATGAAAAACCGTAGCATGTTGTTCTCCCCTCCTAAAGGTGTGGGAGCCCTGGCACCTGCAGTCGAGAGTAATGCTTCAAGCGCACAACTAGTTCTAGACTAATTAATGAGAAAGAGATGGATAACCCAGAAAGAGGCACGGTTCGTCTCCAATCTTTAAGTAAAAATGGTATTTCTGACTCAGACAGCAATCAGACAGCGAAAGTGTCAATGAAACATTCATTGCAGCCCATTCGAATGATGAGAGCAGCGGGATGACGGCAGAAGTGAGCGATGGCTTTGCTAAGCTCATAAGTAGACCGGGAAAACAATCTGGGGTACGACGAAGGAGACATATGAGTGTATACCGGCAGCGCAATTGGGCGAATGTGCAAGATGCTGGAAGGGATAGAACTGACATTCCCAGCACTTCCACGGAAGCTGGAAAGAGAATCAGATCCCGAAGAGTATAACACTGCTAAAATGCTAAAGAAGGAAAAGAGCTCCCCGCTTTCAAGTACTCTGGGAAGAGCAAGCCAGCCCTTCCGCAATGGAGACACCAGACAGTGTCCTGTGGAGGGAGACAGAGTCGGAACAGCAACGAAGGAAGCGCGCACGGCCCTTGAGTCTGCATGGAGCACTGTGACTTTCAAAAGGATGCCACAGCCATTACAGAAGGGGAAGATGATCGCCGAGAAAGGCAAGAAGCCACCCGCTTACGCCGGAGTGGCAAGAAAGCACAAAAGAAATGAGATGACCTATGCAGTCATCGATATTGGCTGTGCATCCGGTAGGATTCCACCAGATCGTCGGTCCCAGGTGAGGCGTTTGTTAAACGATCGGGTTATCGAACATGTATTGAACTCTGAAGGGGGTCCACCCATACGAATTATAAGCTGTGAGCATAGAGGGGACATCTTAACACTGCGCTTTGCGCCAGCGGAATGTATTGATACCGTCAAAAAGCTCTTTGGAAGTATATATACTGAGACGCAAAGCTCGACCTTATCAAAAAGATAGATATTCCACAGCTCACAAAGGCGACAGTCTTCATCAAGGATGTGGGCGGCGAAATCGCGACGGAACGCATGATGGAAATTTTAAACAGGTTAAATCAGAGGCTGGTCGTGGAGAAATGGAATGTTCTCCACAGGGAGGAGAAGGAAGAAGGAATGACAAGTTTGGGTAAGATTAAAGATTAAATGGCATACAACGGTACCATGGCCGTCTTTTTCAAGATTGGGAAGACAAGGATAGGCAAATATCCTCATATTGAGTCATCAGGCGGTGCAGTGGCGGGACACTCAATAACGCCTAACGGGCAGTGGGCCGACGACGAGATTATCACCTACTCTCTAAATATTGGGAAGACTAGGATATGTCATATGTGGCACACGCAAACCGGGAAGACCAAAAGCCCGATCGAAAGATCAAGGGGTGAGAGACACCTCAAAACTTGGTGTCAGAGATTTTAGAATGAGCGCAGAAGGTCGAGACGCTTGGAACACTACTCTACGTTCGGCTAGTGGAACAAACGTTCTGTCATAGCCAATTAAAGTAAAGTAAGGATATGTAAAGATCCTAATACTAAAACATCAGGCAGTGCTGGGGCGGAGGGTCAACACAGCACAACGACTTTCTCTATGTTAGGAAGGCTAGGAGGGATAAAGATACTAATGCTGAAACATCAGCAGAGAACTCAGAGAACCAAATGCCGCCTAACGCACAGGGAGCCGACGATGAGACCATAACCTACTCCCAAGATGCCCATTTACTCAAGATTTGGAAGACTAGTAAAGGCAAATATCCTAATATTGGAACATCAGGTACTGCAGGGACGGTAGACTCAATACAGCCTTACGAACAGGCACACAACGATGGAACCATTAACGGCTTTCTCAAGATTGGAAACCCTGGGAAATGCAAAGATCCTAGCTAACCTAACCGAACGTAGGTTAAGTTTGGTTGAAAAGAGGGTGCGGATAATTATGCGCCCCATGCCACTATGGACATGCACATAAGCCAATGATCGGCTTGTTGTGAGCTCTAAATACCAAAAAAGGTAACCTCAAAAAAGAAAATCTAAGTTAGAAATTCCATGCTACTTACAAAATCCTTAATTATTTTCCATGCCACGCCCCTAAGTAGGTTCATATCTGTTATTGTATCCCCACTTAAGTGTCGGTATCTGTTAGCCGCGAAAGTCGGGCAATGACTAAGGAAATGCTTCAACGACTCATTATCTTCCCCGCATGCCCTACACGTCCTATCACTTGCCGCACTGATTTTACATAAGTGAGCTAGCTCATAGGCCCATGTGTCCCGTTATGAAACCGAAAGCCATACTGACTTCCTTTCAGTAATAGCTTTGTCTTCTCACGATCTGGATCTCCCCATAAGATTTTCGCCATCCTAACGACCTACCGACATTCGTCGCCCACGCCAGGTAATGGTACACACCCGCACCCAATTGTAGCGTTGCTCCCACTCCATATTTGGTCTACCCATGCTCTTCGATCAAAGTGCGAGAGCAGTGCAAATACTGAGTGAAAAGTTAGTTTCACGCTCACACCAACTATTCTCTTTGAGTATATGTTCTTGCCGGCTGTTGTAACTGAACTCCCCCTTCTTCTTCTGCTGGTTCCAATCATTGGCTTGCAGCCAGTCTGCAATTCGAATAAGCCGTTGTGACCGTGAAACTAACTCTCCAATCGGCAATTGCACTGCTCTCACACTCTGAATTGCAGAACATGGGCAGACCAAATATAGAGAGGGAGCAATTGTGCCCTCGCCCTTTACTTGGTCTGCGTCGACCCGAAAGAGTTAACCAAGTTTAATGACGACAGTTCTATGGTCTTCACTGTCAAATCGTCTGTTTTCTAATTCCCAGTTACTCCGCTATGGCTCGGCACCCAAACGATGCGCATCATGCCATACTCAGAGAAGAGATCTTACCGTCCTGGTTGTTATTGCCCTTATGGCCTGCTTATTGTCCGTAAAGATGTTCACATTCGACGACTTCGCGTTAACACACATCCTCTCGCATTCCTTGATCGCTCGGATCTCCGCCCGCAGAACCGTATTATGGTCAGGCAGTCCAGAACAGTTCTCAGTCCCTGGGTTCTCAATGTAAACACCCAGGCCCACTCTGTCCATCCGTGTAACATGGTCTTCCGGGTCCGTCAAACCAAGACTGTGCCGATGGCAGCTGTGCCTCGCTTTCGACCTCAAGTGTCGTCTCAGGTTCCCGATCGGAAACCTCTTCCCTTCCTTACAGGTTTCCTAACGTCGACCGCGATGGTATGAGCTGCTCCTTTCCTCAATCCATGCTACCATCGCCTTAAGTCTCGTAGCCGAAGTGGCTGCCTCGCACTTAATCTGTATGTCTTTGAGTTGGATATCTAGAATAGTCTCCAGTTGCCTAGTGGGCGTGGTCCTCATCGCTTCGCCTGTGCCAAGACAACATGTTCTCTGAACCTGTTGTATGGTCCTTATGCTGCACTTTTTCTCCATAGCAGTCCACCAAGCTACTAAGGCGTAAGAGGGTGTTGGTCTAAGCACGCTCCTGTAGAGCCAGTGGACTATCCTCGGATTCAGGCCCATTTCGAGCCTATATATCTGTAAGCCTTCTCAGTACGCTCCTGCATGTGACACTTCCAATTCAGTTTCCTGTCCAAGATCACACCTAAGTATTTGACCTTGTCAGATATCGAAATCGTCTTATTAAGGAAACGTGGTACGTTAAATTGGCCCACCTTCGTCTTCCTCGTGAACAGGCAGATTTCAGTCTTCTTTGGATTAACATTGAGACCCCTAGGTCAAGCCCAGTAGTGTGCCATTTCCAAGACCGTTTTGGCTCTTCTGCATTGCTGGTTCAGATCCTTACTCCTTAGAAGTATTTTAACATCGGGTTCAAATCCCTCCTTAGTTAGCATCCGTAATAGGTCATTTATGGTGGTCACCCATAGGATGGGCGATAAATGTTATATAAGTAACAAGTAAAAGCGTTCTAAGTTCGGCCGGGCCGAATCTTATGTACCCTCCACCATGAATCGCATTTGTCAAATTCTTTAAAAATCCCTCCTAGTCAGGATCCGTAATAGGTCATTCATGGTGGTCACCCAAAGGATTGGCGATAAAATGTTATATAAGTTACAAGTAAAAGCGTTCTAAGTTCGGCCTGGCCGAATCTCATGTACCCTCCACCATGAATCGTATTTGTCAAATTCTTTTCCCGGTATCTCTTTTTTAGGCAAACAAAGGATATAAGAAACGAATTGCTAGACTATTGGAGCTTTATCAAGTTATGGTCCGGTTCGAGCCATAATTTATTTGAATGTTGGAGACTATAGCAGAAGTCATTGTGTAAAATTTCAGCCGAATCCAATGAGAATTGGGCCCTTTAGGGGCTCAAGAAGCAAAATAGGGAGATCGGTTTATAGGGGAGCTGTATCAGAATATAAACCGATTCAGACACATATGCTGAAGGTCATGGGAGAAGCCGTTGTACAAAATTTGGTATGATATGGTAATTGCGCCCTCTAGAGGCGATTCATGTGGCAGCTATATCAGGTCATATCAGGATCAACCATACTTAGCACAGTTGTTGAAAGTCATATTGAAACACTTCATGCAAAATTCCAGCCAAGTCGCATGATAATTGCGCTCTTCAGAGGCTGAAGAAGTCATGATCCCAGATCGGTTTAAACGGCAGCTATATCAGGTCATAGACCGTTTTGAACCATATTTGGCGCAGTCAATTCTTAAAGCATTTATTCTACTTTTCATTTTTTTCACCAAAACATCCATAGAGTCACAACACTGTGCACCTGGGGTGGACTATGTGTTCCCCATCTTCTATTGCGGCACGGCTCCAAAGTCAGTAAGGTAAAGTTTATTTTTTTAAGAGTGGCAAGCAAAAGCAAACAAGCTAAGAGATAAAAGTTATGCTTTCAACTAAATATGCCTTTTTAACGCTAATTAGATTCTTAGCACTAATTATCAGGCATCATTACAGCATTTTGTTATTTTTGGTGATGCTGCTGCCGTTGTTGTTGTTGTCCTTTGCTGAACGACAAAGAAGAGGCTCAAAACCTTAATAGGCCAGACTATAAGGCAAAGTGGCAAAAGGCATTTGGGTTTGTTTGGAATCTTCGTCTTCGTTTTTGCAAAGGAAAACTTTCCAAAAATTTGGGACCGATAACGTGGCATAGACGTCAAATGTAAAACAGCAGAAAGGCAAAAAGTTCGATAAAACATTTAAAGGCTGCCGAGAAAGGCCTCCAAAAAAAAAAATTTATTTGCTATTTAAAATGTTAAATGGTGGACCCTATTCTAGGAATGCTTTACAAACAATTAAGGGGGATTATGTACACGTAGACATCGAAATAAGATAAATTGTAAGTGAAAAGGCCATCTCATCAATCGCATCGTCGTCTCATAGTATTAGGAAAATTGTTTATTTAGGTCCTGAGGGGAAGTAAAACACAACAACAAAGTTTAGTGTTTTTAAATTAAGAGTAAATTCTCAAAATGTATTTATAACTCCCGTGAAGACCTTAAAAATAGTAAATAAATGTTAAGCAAAAAACGCGAACTTAGTTTACTTTTATTAAAGGTTTTTGTGGCATGCATTTTTTCTTTGAATTTACTTTTAGGAAAGAAATTTTGAGGCTAATGATGGCAATGCAAATTTTGGTTCAAGATTAGAGGTCTTAACAATCATGGAAATAATTTAGCAAAACAATGATTTTATAAATTATTGTACTAGCTGACCCGGGCCCGCTTCGCTGCGCCTTCTCTTACTTTATATGGAACAAAAGTTTCCTTGGAATATTTATTTTCGACAATTAAAGAGCTTGTGGTGAAATGCCATGCTAATGCCCAAACTCATGGCCCCAAAATAGGTTATCAAATTCGTTTTCTAATCTCAAATACCTTTCATTTGAGCCACATATTGGCATGGTCGAAAAATGTTTACCCTTTGGGGGAGTGTTTTGGGCAAGGGGTGATGCCCTAAATACATGGTCCTATATTTGGATATCAAATTCGTATTCTACTCCCAAATACCTTTATTTGAGCCTCATATTGCGATGGTCACTAAAAAATTGCTGTTTGTGGGGTATTTTGAGAAAGGGGTAGATCCCCAGAAAATTGGTCCCGAAAATGGGTATCAATTCTTGCTCTACCGCCCAATACCTTTCATTTAAGCTCCATATTGACATGGTCGATAAATATGCCCAATTTCGGGGTGTTTTCAGGACTGGGGTGGTCCGCCAAACACTAAGACCTGAAAATTAAAAATATATCAGCAACGTGCTCCATTCTCATATATTTGAACACATATTGCCATTGCCCCAAAATAGGATATCAAATTTGTTTTCTAATCTCAAATACCATTCATTTAAACCCCTTATTGAAAATGCCGTCATATATGTCCGGTTTGGGGTATGGACCCTAAAAACTATGAATATCGAGGTCCACTGTCTTAAAAACCCAAAATGTCTTGGTGAGCAAATACATCATACTTAGGGGTTGTTGGTGGGTGGGACGTCCCCCGACAGTTGGTCCCGAATGTTGATGTCAGATTCATGGTCTACTCCCAAATACCCATCATATGAGCTCCATTTTTCCATATGTTCTACACTAAAAATCCCCCTATTTGAGCCTCATATTGCAATAGTCAGCACATACTTTCTATTTGGGTAGTGTTGTGGGGATGGGGTGGCCCCATAGACACTATTCCCGAATATTGATATCAGATTCGTGCTTTACTCCCAAAGACCTTTCATTTGAGCTCTATATTACTATGGGCGTAAATTTTGGGGGATGTTTTTGAGAAGTGGCGGCTTCCCAAACACTTGGTCCTATATTTGGATATCAGATTCTAATTCTACACTCAAATACCTTTTATTTAAGCCCCATATTCCCATGGTCAGTAAATAAGTCCTCTTTGGGTGATGTTTTTTTTGGGGAAGGGCTGGACCCCCAGAAACGAGGTCCCACATTTGGATATCAGATTCGTATTCTACTCGCAAATACCTTTCATTTGAGTCCCATATTGCCATGGTCGGTAAATATGTCCGATTTAGGGGTGTTTTGGGGGGTTGGGGTGGTCCCCGTAACACTTGGTCCGACAATTGGATATCAGATACGTTTTCTTATCCTAAATACCTTTCATTTGAGTCCCATATTGTTTTAGGGTGGGGTGGTCCCCCTAGGTACCCCGCACCACCTATCTCCGAGATCTGGCGTTTCTGAAAATTAGGGTAAATTAATTTGAGCCCCATATTGTCATGGTCGGTAAGAATGAACCCTTTGGAGGATGTTTTGGGGCTGGGGCGGCTATCGGCATTTCATCCCCAAAATTGGATATAAAATTCGTTTTCTACTCTCAAATACCTTTTATTTGAGTCATATATTTCCATAATGGGTAAATTAACCTATTCGACGTATTTTTAGGTGAAAAAGCGCCATCTTGAATTGAAAACAAATTTTAATGTCATACTACTCCCAAATATCTTTCATTTGAATCCTTTATAGCCATGGTCGGCAGATATGCCCATTTGGGAATACTTGGGGGTGGGGCGAACTCCCATAGTTGGACCTAATTTTTTATGCCATATTTGTAATCAATTGCTGGATATTTTTCATTTGAGCGCCATATTGATAGGAACGTTGAATATATCTGTTCAGAGGAGTTTTGGGGTTGGGGCGGCCCGCTGGTTACTTGAACCCAAAATTTAATACGATATTCATTTTCTAGTCTTCAATACCTTTCATTTGATACCCATATTGTGCCTATCAGTCCTCTTTTGGTTTTGAGTGGCGTTTTTAGTGTAAGGTCAGCCACCATCTGATATCTAAAAATGATATAACCTGTGATTCCTTTGAGTTTTCACTTATTTGTTTTCGTTTTGTAAAATGTACATAATTTTAAGTGAAATTTGGCACTGAATTTGACATTTTAAAAGAGTCATTTCTAGCCATTCTGAAACTGCAGATATTTTACATTTTTTTCCTTTTCGATTCTATCCCACTGTGCATTGCTTGACCTTGCATACAAACAAAATAACATGATTGTTAGTATAGCCTCTATCCTGTGCAGGTTATCAAAACCATGTAAATTATACTATTAAACTTTTTAATGATTCTCCCTTGAAAGAGAGACGCTCCCTTTCTTTTCTCAATTACGAAAAGATAAACTTGGCATAGCTTTTAAAATTTCACCCATTAAAAATAACTTTTCAAATTATTCTCCCTCCCGACATGGAATATTGAAGCTTGTCTCCTTTGTACGATAAAGTTTTCCTTTAAAATTTTTCGATAGAAACCATTTCAATCCAAATATTAAGTTTAAGCAAACTCTCCTCTTGTCTTTCACCCATTCCCTGCTATCTACAACAATGTGTAGTCCCTTCCCCTCCTAATTGAGAGTTGAAAACTGTTGTTAAGGTATTTTCGAAATAATGTTAAAATTCATTTATGATATGAATTTGTGTTTGATTGTTTTCTGGGTTCGATGCCCCTTTACTTTTGGGGCGAAAGTATTCCAGCGATTGATTTTAGTATTTGATAATCGGAAATGAGCATTAAATATTAAAATAGGTTTCACCCAACAAATTAATATTTGATTTGGGTTCTGGGACTGCCACTGGCTTTTTGGGGGATTGGGTCGAGCTGACAGCCAACAGTGTCGATGTTGTTGTTCAATCTACGAAATCCTAAGGGATATCGAGTTTTGCCTTTTCATATGCTTAAGCCATGGTTGCTGGGAATTCGTTTAATTAAAATCAACTAAAGTTCAGCCCCAAATACCCCAACAACTGAGGCAAGTCTAAAATCGAAACACATAAATATTATTTAAACATTTTGGCTTTGGCAAATACTTAGACAAGCAGCCGGTATTTGGGTCTGTCTGTTGGGATTTCTGGGTTTACCGAACGGTAAGTGTGCGAGTGTACTGGTGTTAGTAGAGCAGAGTGGGGATATGCTGTATGTGTATGGAAATTCAAATAACTGAAATTATTTTCTACACCCCCAGGGAAGAGAAGAGCCATGTAGCAATGAAAACAGAAAAGTTTAACGAAGACATTGTATCATCCAAATGGGTGATGGGAGGGTTGCGGGGTTCAAGCATTCCTTTACCACAAAACTTCCTTGGGAGAATGTCTCAATGGCTTCCGGTTGTGGGGGATGAGGCTGAGACTTAGCATGGCTGAATGGTGGTGTGATTGTGGCGTTGGTTAAATGACTTTTGGGTGGCTTGTTGGCTGTTTGAGACCAAAGTACTTGTACTTCGATTGCTCTCTCGGGGGTGTTCAGTTATTGATTTTGCCATTCGAATGTATTCGAAAATATTTTGTAATAATTTATGTTTTATTATTAATCGACATGTAAATTTGACTGTGCGTGTTTTCTGGGGAAATAGAAAAAGTTGTTTGCACTGGTGGTCATGCAAGAGATTGTGGTTACTTTAATTTACAAACTTGAAGTAAATTATTTAATACAGAATTCTAAGGAAAAAAAAGTTTGGAATAAACTTTATCAATTTCCTCATTTACTGTAAGACCAGCTGTTGTTAGCGTGCTGGAATTTATTATAAAATAGTTCTTAAGATATTAAGAAAAGAGTACACAGCTTTTATAATCGTTGGATGGCACAAGATAAAATGTTGATTGCATATATATTCTTGATCATAGCAAAATTCTAAGAAGATTTAGCCGTATCTATCTGTTCGTCTGTTGTAATCACACTACAGACTTCAAAAACGAAGATATTGAGCTTAAACTTTGCACATTTTCCCCCTTTTTTGTCCATACTATGTCCGTGAAGATAAATTGAAATATAGCTTAGCCAAGACACAAACCTAACATATTAACAGAGCTATATTAAGTGATTAACAGAGCACTTTTAACTAATGTCCTTTATATTTTAAATAAAAAATAATAATTTTAAGCATTTTATCACCTAATATTTTCTAAAATCACTTGCCAAAGAATTTATCTACAACAATAAAATGCTTAATAATAGCCAAACCCTCAAACCTGTATGCCAAAAATATATGTTGAAAACCTTTATGACCCATTTTTAAAACGGTATTGCAGTGACCTCGTCATAGATAGGTGATACAAACTATTACCAGAATTAGCCCCTACCAAGAGCTTTTAGATTCAAAAGTCCCCATATTCAAATTATATTTCACATCGGAGAAATTTCGCCTCAAAAGTTATATTTGAACAGACTACTGTCCCGGCATTAATAACTGGGCCACCATTGAAGCCTTGAGCCCCAAGACGACTTCCAGATCCACCAAAGCCGGGATAAGGAGTACACCCGGTCAACCTCAGGGAAATCCACATGATCTCGATAACACCTCACATGATTTCGATAAAACCTCACATGATTTCGATAACACCTCACATGACTTCGATAACACCTCAGCTGCAACTCTTTCTAATCCCCAAGAGTTATTTCTATCCGTTCACATACGCCATACTTTTTTTTCGATTCCATCGCACTGTGCTTGGGCTCCGTCTATCTGTCTGTCGAAAGCACGCTAACTTTGGAAGGATTAAAACTGGTGGCTTGACATTTTGCACAAAGGTCGGTTGGGATTGGTAATGTGCCATATCGGTCAATGTTTTCATATAGCTGCCATATAACCTATCTAGGATCTTGATTTTTTGAACTACTAGAGGCGTAATCCTTATGCGATTTGGCTGAAATTTTATATGAATTCCAATAACTGTGCTAAGTACGGTCCAAAATGGTTCAAAACCTGATATAGCTGCCTTATATACTGATCTAAAATCTTGTGTTCTTGAGCCTCTACAGGGCGCAATTATTATCCGATTTGGATGAAATTTTACGTGAAATGTTTTGTAGGTTCGTCGACGCGATGGGCTACTAGAAATGGGTTGAGGACCAACCCAGGGAAGACAGGGCTCTTGCTCTTCATGAGTAGATATAAGATACTGGAATTCAGACTCCCGTCCATGGTCGGGTTCACCCTGTGGCTGTCGAAGGAGGCGAAGTACCTAAGCATAGGGAAGGTCTCGAAGAAGGTCTAGAGACTGGCCTGAGTCGGGGTCACAGGGGCACTGAAATCCGCACCGCAGGCAGGCCTGGAGGCGATACTGGATATGCAGCACATTGAGGCCTATATTCGGAACTGCCATGCCAGGGCCACACTTAGGCTGAGGGTGCTCGGCATGCTGAAGGAGGATGGTTGCGGCCACGGTTCGGTTCTGGGTGTTATGGATGCAGAGGGTAAACTGAGGAGCATCTTCCACTACCTGGCACCAGTGCCGACTGGAGTGAGGGCACTTGAGATTCGTTTTCCTGGGAGAGATGAAAGGTTGGCGAATGCTGTACTTGAGGAGGATGAGATTTCGATGTACAGCGATGGCTCCAATATGGAGTCGGACTGGCTTAGGGGTCCATTCTGACGCACTTAATATTGTTATGTCTCAGAGTACAGGACGAGTGTACAGGCTTTCAGGCAGAGGTCTGTGCCATTGCAGTGGTCGCAAGGGAAATTATGGCAAGGGATTTACCGCCCTCAAAACTCAGAACCTATGTGGAGAGTACGGCGGTGCTCAATGCCTTGGGGTCGAGGATGGTGAGATCGAGATGCATGGCGGATTGTTTGGAGTCCCTGGATAGGCCGGACGATGTGACACTTACATGAGTTCCTGGGCATGTGGGGATTTCAGGATATGAGAGTGCGTACGAGTGCGCCTGGAGGGGTTCGACTGCGCGGGCGGACCAGTCCGGTCTTGCCTACGTACCATTTGTTGAGCGACTGAACTCAGTAGAGGGGATGACCAAGGCGGGATGGGACTCGGTGGCGAGATGGGACTCGGTGGTTGATTGGCGGACTGCAAAGGCGCTCTGGCCTGTCATCAACCGGGGGAGGACGAGGGAGTTGCATGCGTTCGATGAGTACCTTAAGAGGGGTCATAACCGGGCTCTGTATCATAGGCCGCATGACGCCACTCATGGGAATACAACACAATGATTTCTGTTTGGGGATGAAGAGGAGACTATTGAGCATTTGCTGTGTTCATGTGACGTAGGCTCTCCTTTCTGGGGAGCCGTTTCTTCTGTGATCTGGGTGAACTTGTGTACGTACCTCTTATAGATCTCCTGAGATTTGTTAAAAGAACAGGATGGTTTCGACGGGGCGTGTCATAAGGTCGGGCATAGTTACATCCGTGCTTGCGTGGGGATAGGTGTTTTTTCCCCCCCGCTCCTGTTCTCCATGGCCTCACATCTTCTTTCTTTTTCCTTTCTTTCCAGGGTCCCACTTTGGGCCAGACTGGCCTCTGGGTGAACTTACCTTTGGTAGGTAACCCACTCTACCTAACTTAGCCCTACCTTTGTCAGTTCGTAACCAGATATAGCTCCGATATAAACCGATCTTCCGATTATATTTTTTGAACCTCAAGAGATCGCAATTATTATCCAATTTGGCTGACCAAATGTCTATGACCTTCAACATACGTACCAAATATGGTCTGAAATTGATTTATAACCTGATATAGCTTCCATATAACCCGATCTTATTTCTTAAGCCACGATTTTATTTTTTAAACCTCTATAGTGCGCAATTCTTATCCGATTGGGTAGAAATTTTTCACAATTTCTCCAATGGTCTACTATGGTCTCCAATATCCAAACCAGGTATGGTCCGATTCGGTCCATAACCTGATGTAGTTCCAATAGCATAGCAATTTGCCTTTAAAAAGTTCCGGGCAAAGAACTGGACAAATGCGATTCATGGTGGAGGGTATATATGATTCGGCCTAGGTGAACTTAGCACTTAGCTATTACTTGCTCAGTTCTATTTAAATTTTTGGTTTCTATGAAAACTTCATGGTAAATTTTAGCTACTGTCAATGTGGTGTACAGGTTACTCTGCATGCCCCATTTTGCGTATCATTCCACTTTCACTCTTTTTTTCTATGGGCCAATAGAAAAGATTTTTTCATTTCCATTTGACCAAATATTTGCTCGCCAAGGTAATATTTGCCAATTTCATAACTATTCGCCGAAAATGAAATTGTTATCCCTATTCAAGGACTCTAAGCCCGTTCAAGTTTTCAAGCTCTAGTGAATCATGAATTTTGTATTTGTGCAACAGTGCATTGTTGTTTACCTCTTCTCTTTTTGTGTAATTTCAGGATTGGCTGGTTTAAGACTCATCAAAGTTTCCATACCTGCCTATAAATTGAGAGGTGAATCGGCATTTATGGAATGCCAGTATGAATTAAACAAATCGAAGGGAATTTTCGGTGGTGCACATACACACAGAAGTCGCAATCATCACGGCGGCTACGGTGGTGCTTATCATCATCAACAGCATCAGCAGCAGCAGCAGCAACACAGGCAGCACATTGCAACGACAGGACTCAATATGAATTATGAAGATAGCGAGGATATGCCAGAATACAGACGCAGCATGCAACACACACAACAACGACAATATCCACAGCAAACACATAGGCAACCCTATTTCCAGCCACAGATACAGACACAGGCACACAAGGTCGCCTCATGGCATGACACCGGAAGTAGTGCAGTTGCCAGTGCCAGCATGAGCAGCAGCAGCAGCAGTAGTAGTAGTAGTAGAAGTAATCCTGGCATTGCCACTTCATACTATCAACAAAGCAAGCAACAGTATCCTTATGTGCAACAAAAACAAAAACGCCAATACAATCCCGAATATCCTACATTGCCGCCCTCACCCTACGGTCATAGTGTTTACAGAGGGAGAACTCAAACCTCCTCCACCTCGTTGTCATCCTCGCTGGCCGCCTCCTCTTCGGCGACGGGCCACAGTAACACGAATCATGGTGGTCGAGTAGGAGCCAGTACTTACACGGGCAAAACTACATCCTACTCTAATACAGGTGGCTATGGCAGCATCATCTCCTCCAACAGCAATTACGGACGCCAATCGCAGCATGAGCGTGAGGATAGCTTTGGCGATAGTAATGAACGCCACTCCGAACACCTAAACCATATGAATGGGGGTCGTGGCCGACTGCACGACGACGATGATGACGATGAGAACTCCCATGAAGAGGATGACAGTGATAACGAGGCCGAGGACGACGATGACCAAGAGGAGGAAGGCGAGGATTTGTATGCCATTAAATGGTACAAGGATAATGAAGAATTCTATCGTTATGTGCCAAAAGCGAATCCACCAAAAACGAGTTATAGAGTTGATGGTGTACGAGTTATTGTAAGTATGAATTATTATTGTTATTGTTGCGATGTGCTTGTATTTTAGAAAGCGGAAATTACATTTTTAAGATAAAGCACGAACATCATCTACGCACACACTCGTACACGCGACACAGACACACACCCACACACACACACACACGCGCAAAAAGAGACCGTTGTGCACTCTCATACCGTACACCACGCACTGAAATAAATTTGTAACCTGCTTTCAGTATCATCTAGTCTACCCATTCAAACACCCACAGTTAGTCCTTTGTTCCAAAACTTTTATTAACGTCCTTATTTCATGCTCTTAAAGATTAAATTTGTGCTTAAGAGGTCGCGCACAGTGGTATGTAAATAAAAAATAGGACCATTTAGTTTGTTAAGGCTAATTGGCTATTTAAGAAAACAAACAAACAAATGTGTCAAGCTAGAAAATTACAAGTTGGGTTTGACTAATTGAAACCAGAATATTTCCCTCCACCATAGTAAGGGGGTAAAATTGGTCTGAAACCCCGTAAGGAATATACATTCTTGATCGCTATGACATTTTAATTTTACCAACCCTGTCTGTCTGTCTGCCTGTCAAAAGCGCGACAACTTTCGAAAGAGTAAATCAAGCCCCTTAAAACTTTTCACAAACACTTTCTATTAGTGAAGCTCGGTTGGGATTGTAAATGGGCCACATGGGTCCATGTTTTAATTTAGCTGCCATATAAAACGATCTTCCAATTTGACTTTTCTAGCCTTTAGAACACCTAATTCTTATCCGATTGGGCTAAATTTGTTGCAATGAAGTTTTTTATGACATTCAATAGATGTACAAAGTATGGTCCGAATCGGTTCAAAACCTAATATAGCTCCCATATAAACTCATATCCCGATTATACTTCTTGAGCATATATATCCCGAAAATTATTCATATCCCGATTATTCTTCTTAAGGGGGCACAGTTTTTATCCGATTTGGCTGATATTTAGCGCAATGACTTCTCCTATGATCTCCAACATACGTACCAAGTTTGACCTGAATCGGTGTAAACCCGATATAGCTCCTATATAAACCAATTTCTTGAGCCCCAAGAGGGAGCAGCTCTTGCCTGATTTAGCAAAATTTATCTACAATGACGTTTTTTATGACATTCAATAGATGTGCGAAGTATGCTCCGTATCAGTCCAAATCCTGTTATAACTTCCATATAAACCTATCTTCCGATTAAGTTTCTTAAGCATCTAATCAATTATTTCCCCTATGACCTTCAAAATTTGTCCTAAATATGGTCCGAATCGGTTCATAACCTGATAATGCTCCAATATAAATCGATCTCCCAGATTTATTTCTTGAGCTGCTATAAGGCGCAACTCTTTTCAGATTTGACTGAAATTTGGCACAACGACTTGTACTACTCCAACATCCAAGCCAAGTATGACCCAAATTGCATAGAAGGAGTCGTACGTGAAAGTTGAAGTCTATCCGGAGACTGGCCGTTACGGGATCATTGAAATCTGTACGGTATGCTTGATGCTGTGCTAAATATGCAACGTAGTGAGGCCGAAAATCGGAACCTAGTCATCAGGGCTGCTGTGTTAAAGACCGGTGAAACACTGATCTTTTCCAATGGCTACTAGATGGAGTCCGGAAAACCGATCCACTCGATAGCTAAAGGGACCTCAGCATGCTGGAGGAAATCGGCTTTAGCAACAATATGAGTATCATTTGGTAAACCATAGTTACTCAAACAAATCAGAGAATGTTCTCAGACAATCGTGAGCAAGAAAATGTTTTTGGATTTTTGCAGGATATGTATTCGAGGTAAAGGGACCTCAGCATGCTGGAGTAAATCATTTGGTAAGCCATAGTTACTCAAGAAAAGCAGAGAATGTTCTCTGACAATCGTGAGCAAGAAAATGTTTTTGGATTTTTGCAGGATACACATTCTCAACAGGGGAATACTGGGTGCAGGTGAAGTGTTTAAAGATGACCTTCACAGATGGCCTTAAGATTGAATTGAGAACGAGATTTGGGGTCTACTTGATATCGGTACATGGTTAAGATTGTTAAACGAATGTTTTCTAGGCAAAAAACTGTGGTATTGTAATTGCCGAAAATCCTGACAAGGAATGTTTTGCCCTCGGAATTTAGGTTTATATAAAATAGCGGAATAAACGCATAGCCCATGACTTCATGACATACTGTATGACTATCCAGGACTATATTTGTTTTTAGGTCCCTCTGGCTTGGGATCACATGGATTATATGAACTTATTGTTTCCAAGAGATCGCAAAGTACCCTAATAGGACTTCTAGCAGGCCAATGTTGCTGCAGTTGTTGTAGCCATGATCGTTGTAATTATAGTTGTTGTTGTTGTTGTAGCAGTGTGTTGTACACTGAGGCGGCAGCCCTTGCCGATGAAGGACTTCATCGGGTCAATCCGGTACGTACAACCGGCTGCTCCAGATAATAGCTCCAGAAATCTGGCAGCATTAATTGGATCGGTCAGTGGTGACGCTGCAGTTAGGTTACTTCGTTTTGGCGGTCAACTTGGATTCATGTTGTTTTGCTACACCACATGGACCTCATAAGGCTGGTTTTTCGCATCCTTAGAAATGGAGGGCCGCAGTCCACTGAGGTATTTGGTGGGCATCTGATGTTAAGCCTCTAAGTATGACGGGGTTATGAGTAGATCAATAAGGAACGGGTTTTTAGCTCGGTGAGTTGACATTTCTGGAGGCTACTATAGCTCAGAGGTTAGCATGTCCCCCTATTACGCTGAACTCTGGGTTCGAATCCTTGTGAGAAAATCAGAAACAAGTAAAAAGGCATTAAGTTTATGTATATGTAAACCACATTTCATAATAATCCTTTGAAAAATGCATATGGAAATATGCTCCGATTTGGATCAAATTCGGCAAGGACAAAATTGAACAAGTCTCTGTTCAATTTTGGTTCACTATTGTTCTTTGTGGCAAATATTGGATTGCCCAAAAAGTAATTGCGGATTTTTTAAAAGAAAGTAAATGCATTTTTAATAAATCTTAGGATGAACTTTAATCAAATATACTTTTTTTACACTTTTTTTCTAAAGCAAGCTAAAAGTAACAGCTGATAACTGACAGAAGAAAGAATGAAATTACAGAGTCACATGCTGTGAAAAAATTTGTCAACGCCCACTATATGAAAAATCCGCAATTACTTTTTGGGCAACCCAATATATCCAAATATAGACCGATCTGAACTATATAGCACACGGATGTCGCAAAGCCTAACATAAGTCACTATGTGAAATTTAAGCGAAATTGGACTATAAATGCGCCTATTATGGCGCCAAGACTTTAATCAATGATGTAATGGAGATCGGTCTATATGGCAGCTATATCCATATCTGAACCGATCTGTGCCAAATTGAAAAAGCTTGTTGAAGGAGCTAACACTACTCACTGTGCCAAATTTTCAGCGGAATCGGACAAAAAATGCATCTTTTATGGGCCCAAAACCTTAAATCGAGAGACCGTTCTATTTGGTTGCTATATTCAAATCTGGGAGATTTGAATATAGACAAAGCTCAATGTCTTCATTTTCAAAGGGAGTAGCGTGATTTCAAGAAACAGACGGACGGACTTGGCTAGATCGTCTTAGATTTTTACGGCAATCAGAAATACATATTTTATAATGTCGGAAATGGTTATTTCGATGTGTTGCAAACGGAATGACACAATGAATATACCCACATCCTTGGTGGGCATAAAAATTTTCAGCGGCCGATATTTGTGAGGCACCATGCCGTGTAAAAACTTCTCCCCAAAAAGGTGTCGCACTGCGGCCCGCCGTTCGAACTCGGCTATAAAAAGGAGGACCTCATAATTGATTATAAACTTGAATCGGACAGCACTCATTAATATGTGATAAGTTTGCCTCTGTTCCTTAATAGAATGTTCATGGGCAAAGTTGCATTTAGTTGACTATTGAGTGATTCCTCCGATGCACGGTTGCGGTTTGATAACAGGTTAAGATGACTCTTTAAATTTTGAATGGTTGGAGCTAAGGCGATAACGAGATGAATGCCGTAGGCGGTCCGGGCGCCTATTGAAAATCTCTTAAAGTTGGTCACCTCGGCATTTCGAAAATTTGTTAGGGCTGCAGAATTAAAATTTTTGTACAAATTTGTTTTCGATTCTATCTCACTGTGCAATGGCAGCTTCACATTGCTCATTACTTTTAAGGATCTAGGTCCTCGTATAGATGTTCAATGCTTTCCACCTGGTACCTGGCAGATTCGCTTGCTTATGTACAAATCAAACGCTCTTCCAGCTAAATGTTTGTATTTTAACGTTACAACTTCTAAAAAATTGCCTGTTTATCTTTACTGGCACTCACTTCGTGTTTTTATACTCTACGAATTACTGTCGTGTTCGAGAGTTCTGACTCCATGACATCCTTGAGCGGTGTGTTTTAAATGGCTATGTTAAATGCATTTCATATGTCAATGGCAGGACAATAGCAGGACAGTTCGTTAATAGGTTTTTTTCCCGACGAACATTGATAGGCTCGCTCTCCTTATGAACTCAGCAGCAACTTCAGTTCTGAATATCCTGGGATGGGTACTTGCTTGCCTTTTTGAGAATTCTTTTTTCCGTTGTCCATTGTGGGCAATCGCGACATTACTTCTGTTCGTTGGTGGGTTTTTTAGAAATTTCATTGTTGACCATGGTATAGTAGCATCTGAGCTATATATCACAGGGGTGGCAGGATTCAAAATGGTCATCCTACTCCCTTTGGGTATTTTGGATAATCCTGTACTGCACCTATTCACGAAAGCCTTATCATCGTTGTCTTATTTCGGAGGGCGTTACGACGTACGATATTATATTTCGATGTCATTGTTCGTTTTTGTTCCCTGGCGACGGTGTATTAGGTTTGGTTGGTGAGTCAAGGGGACAGGGGAGGTTGTGTTGGCGATGAGGTAATAAGCAACCATTCAACTCTTATCAACACTAACGGCATGTTTAAAAACTTTGAAGCAAACGAGATACGCTTGAGTTTAAACTACTACCGCAAATACTTATGTTCAGGTTTTTTATACCCATCATCGTAGGATAGGGGGTATATTCATTTAGTCATTCCGTTTGCAACACATCGAAATATCAACTTCCAACGCTACAAAGTATATATATTTCGAATCGCCGTAAAATTCTACGACGATTTAGCAATGTCCGTGTGTCTATCTGTCTGTCCGTCCGTTTGTTGTAATCACTCTACAGCCTTCAGAAATTGAGATATTGAGCTGAAATTTGGCACAGATACGTCTTTTTGATGCACGTAGGTTAAGTTCTTGAACAAGCCAAATCGGACCATATTTGGATATAGCTGCTATATAGACCGATCTACCGATAAAGGGTCTAATGCCCATAAATGCTTTATTTTTAATCCGATTTCGCTGAAATTTGCAACTGCGAGTAGTTTAAAGCTCCTCGACATCTTATCTAAATATGGTTCAGATAGGACTATATTTAGATATAGCTGCCATATAGACCGATCTGCCGATAAAGGATCTGAAGCCCAATAAGGCTTTATTTATTAACCTATTTGGCTGAAATTTGAAACAGCGGGTTATTTTAAGCCTCCCGACATCTGAACTAAGTTTTGTTCAGATCGGACTGTATATAGATATAGCTGCCGTATATACCGATCTGCGGATAAAGGGTCTGAAGCCCATAAAAGCTCTATTTTTTATCCGATTTCGCTGAAATTTGAAACAGCGGATAGTTTCAGGCCTCTCAATTTCGAACCTAAATATGGTTCAGGTCGGACTATATTTATATATAGCTGCCATATAGACCGATCTGCCGATAAAGGGTCTGAAGCCCGTAAAAGCTCTATTTATTACCCTATTTCGCTGAAATTTTTAACAGTGGATTATTCTAAGCCTTTCAACATCTGAACTAAATATGGATCAAATCGGACTATATTAAGATATAGCTGCCATATAGACCGATCTGCCGATAAGGGGTATGAAGCTCATAATAGCTTTATTTTTTTAACCGATTTCGCTGAAATTTGAATGAGTGAGTAGTTTTACGCCTCCCAACATAGGACCCAAATATGGTTCAGATCGGACTATATTTGGATATAGCTGCCATATAGACCGATCTCCCGATAAAGGGTCTGAAGCCCATAAGAGCTCTATTTATTACCCGATTTAGATGAAATTTGAAACAGTGGGTTAATTTAAGCCTCGCAATATCTGACCTAAATATGGTTCAGATCGGACTATAGCTAGATATAGCTGTCATATAGACCGATCTCCCGATTAGCCGCCTGAAGCCCATAAAAGCTTTATTTTTTAATCGATATCGCTGAAATTTGATACAATTAGTTGTTTTGAGCCTCCCGATATCGGACCTTAATATAATTGAGATCGGACTATATTTAGATATAGCTGCCATATAGTCCGATCTGCCGATTAAGGGTCTGAAGCTCATAAAAACTTTATTTATTACCCTATTTTGTGGAAATTTGAAATACAAAATTCAACAGTGACTTATATTTATTAGACCACTCAATGTCCGTGCCGAATTTGGATGCATAAGTTATCCAATTTTCACCGGATTGTGAAAAAAGGGGGTTTACATATATACCCGAGGTGGTGGGTATCCAAAGTTCGGCCCGTCCGAACTTAATGCCGTTTTACTTGTTGTAGTTATTCTCGACATCCTTCGCCACTGTGGTCGAAAGCTGTATATAGACCGATCTTATGAGTAAACTTTTGGGGCTCATAAAAATTGTATATAATTTTAAAGAAATTTCGATAGTATTGGGTTGCCCAAAAATTAATTGCGGATTTTTTAAAAGAAAGTAAATGTATTTTTAATAAAACTTAGAATGAACTTTAATCAAATATACTTTTTTATACTTTTTTCTAAAGCAAGCTAAAAGTAACAGCTGATAACTGACAGAAGAAAGAATGCAATTACAGAGTCACAAGCTGTGAAAAAATTTGTCAACGCCGACTACTTTACTTTTTGGGCAACCCAATATATATTGTATATCCCTATGGATTGTTCATGGGCAAATTTCTATACTTCCATTGTAGTTTCACTTGATTTTTTAATTGCATCCCACTGTTCCTCGTTTATTTGGGCACAAGCAACAACATTAGGTGAAAGTACTGAATTAAACATTAATCTAAGTGCCGAAGGTTACAATGGGTTCCTGGAATAGTTATTCCCTTTTATGGTCACAAGCACACGAAGTAATGCGACTGCTAACGTTTCTCCATTTGGGTTTTTTCTTTTCCAAAGGATTTAATTTATTTTGTTGATTTTATTTTCTTCTCGTTGCCTTCCCAGTCCGCCAGCACATGAGATAAACGGATATGGAATTGTATAAAATTTGTGTGTGGCTTGTTGAACATGTTTGTCCTCCTCCAACAAGGAGGACAATAAAGTTGCACCCAAGATGTAAGAGAAAAAATAGATAGAGGGGAATAGGAAGATAGGAAGAATGAGAAAGAAGACAATTATTTACGGCTGCGATATATGACAAAACGATTTATGAGCTTTCTATTCGTTTTATAGATTAATAAAATAAATTCTGGTGAAAATGGGAATTTCTCGCGGTTAAGAAAATTGTTATGGCTTGGTTTATGCGGCATATCAAATGTGTACCGATGTTATTTGCTTTGATAACGTAGGCTTTTAGTTGCATAGCTTAGAGGAATTTAGTAATAAAATTTATTACTATTTATTACAAACATTTTGTATAGGCATTAGATATGGATTTTAAGTAAATGGGGAATTTCCAAGAATTTTAAGGTGAAACTTAGTTTTGAAAATTGATTTTAATACCAAGTATATGGTGGGGTTACTTAATGATTGTAGTCTTCATATAAACTAATATAAGCAATTTACCTCTTTATGATGCCAAAGAAAGAATAGTAGCTCCTATCGTTGAACCCAGCCGAAGGCATTCTGAGCGTTTAACTCTAGTAAGAAGGAATAGTAGCTCCCATCATTGAACCAAGCCGAAGACATTCCAAGTGTTTAACTCTAGTAATTAAAAAAATTCTGCATATAAAGGGTGATTTTTTTGAGGTTAGGATTTTACGCTGGTGGAATCATTGGACCGTATTTTTTCAAAGATGCTGTTGGACGCAACGTTACGGTGAATGAACACATTTCGAACCGAACACTGATTTTGGTAATAAAATTCAATGATTTGCAAGCGTTGCTCGTTAGTAAGTCTATTCATGATGAAATGTCAAAGCATACTGAGCATCTTTCTCTTTGACACCATGTCTGAAATCCCACGTGATCTGTCAAATACTAATGCATGAAAATCCTAACCTCAAAAAAATCACCCTTTACATACGGAAGAGAAAGATACGCCTATCAATTTCCAGCAAGCGGCCCACATTTAGACGTCTTTAATAACTGATATTCTTTGAATATCCTCACCGTTTTTTTATACCCACCACCGAAGGATGGGGGTATATTCATTTTGTCATTCCGTTTGCAACACATCGAAATATCCATTTCCGACCCTATAAAGTATATATATTCTTGATCAGCGTAAAAATCTAAGACGATCTAGACATGTCCGTCCGTCTGTCCGTCTGTCTGTTGAAATCACGCTACAGTCTTTAAAAATAGAGATATTGAGCTGAAATTTTGCACAGATTCTTTTTTTGTCCATAAGCAGGTTAAGTTCGAAGATGGGATATATCGGACTATATCTTGATATAGCCCCCATATAGACCGATCCGCCGATTTAGGGTCTTAGGCCCATAAAAGCCACATTTATTATCCGATTTTGCTAAAATTTGGGACAGTGAGTTGTGTTAGGCCCTTCGACATCCTTCGTTGATTTGGCTCAGATCGGTCCAGATTTGGATATAGCTGCCATATGAACCGATCCTCCGATTTATGGTGTTAGGCCCATAAAAGCCACATTTATTGTCCGATTTTGCTGAAATTTGGGACAGTGAGTTGTGTTAGGCCTTTCGACATATCTCTTTAATTTGGTCCATATCGGTTCAGATTTGGATATAGCTGCCATATGGACCGATTTCTTGATTTATGGTTTTGGGCCCATAAAATTATCATTTATTATCCGATGTCGCCGAAATTTGGGACAGTGTGTTAAGTTAAGCCCTTTGACATACTTCTGCTATATCGCACAGATCGGTTTAGATTTGGATATAGCTGCTATATAGACCGATCACTCGATTTTAGGTCTTGGGGCCATAAAAAGCGCATTTATTTTCCGATGTTGCTGAAATTTGAGACAGTGAGTTTGGCTAGGCTCTTCGACGTCCTTCTTCAATTTTGCTCAGATCGGTCCAGATTTGAATATAGCTGCCATATAGACCGATCTCTCGATTTAAGGTTTTGGGCCCATAAAAGAGGCAGTTATTGTCCGATTTCGCCAAAATTTTAGACAGTGCTTTGTGTTAGGCTCTTCGACATTTTTATGCAACTTGGCCCAAATCGGTCCAGATTTGGATATAGCTGCCATGTAGACCTATATCTCGATTTAAAGTCTTGGCTCCATAAAAGGCGCATTTATAATCCGATTTCACTGAAATTTGACACAGTGGCTTATATTAGGCTTTTCGACATCCGTGTCGTATATAGTTCAGATCGGTTTATTTTTAGATATAGGTAGTGTACTTATTAGTATTTGGTCCAAATCGGAACATATTTTGATGAAACTGATATGGGACATAAGGTATGAAATTTTCACCGAATTTTGATGAAAGTTGGTTTACATATATACCCGAGGTGGTGGGTATCCAAAGTTCGGCCCGGCCGAACTTAACGCCTTTTTACTTGTTTGAAATTTTTTGGATGGACAATACCTATGGAGTGGTTTTCATCACTCTTATAAAGGGTGATTTTTTGAGGTTAGGATTTTCATGCATTAGTATTTGACAGATCACGTGGGATTTCAGACATGGTGTCAAAGAGAAAGATGCTCAGTATGCTTTGACATTTCATCATGAATAGACTTACTAACGAGCAACGCTTGCAAATCATTGAATTTTATTACCAAAATCAGTGTTCGGTTCGAAATGTGTTCATTCACCGTAACGTTGCGTCCTACAGCATCTTTGAAAAAATACGGTCCAATGATTCCACCTGCGTACAAACCACACCAAACAGTGCATTTTTCGGGATGCATGGGCAGTTCTTGAACGGCTTCTGGTTGCTCTTCACTCCAAATGCGGCAATTTTGCTTATTTACGTAGCCATTCAACCAGAAATGAGCCTCATCGCTGAACAAAATTTGTCAAAATTTGAACACATTTCGAACCGAACACTGATTTTGGTAATAAAATTCAATGATTTGCAAGCGTTGCTCGTTAGTAAGTCTATTCATGATGAAATGTCAAAGCATACTGAGCATCTTTCTCTTTGACACCATGTCTGAAATCCCACGTGATCTGTCAAATACTAATGCATGAAAATCCTAACCTCAAAAAAATCACCCTTTATATACACTTGACATTCATATCACCATATATCGTCCCGATATTCCAGAAGAATAATTTTTCATTCGCTTTTTGAAATTATGCGCAACTAATTCACTCATGTTTCTTGCAACCTGGGTTATATAAACTTAATAATTTTTAATTTGTTTTTCATGTTTTCAGGAAGAACATTCAGATAGTTCACGAGTGCTTCTCAGAGGGCTGACCATTAACTCAACGGGCCTATATCGATGCGAAATATCAGCTGAGGCACCAAATTTTTCATCAGTGCAAGGCGAAGGAAGAATGGATGTTGTATGTAAGTATGAGTACATTAACTTTTCAACTAACTTTTATCACTACCATATATTGTGTGTTACTACAATGTAATTGTCCAGAAATTGTCCTAACGTATCTGAGATCATTCGCCGTGAACTCCAAAAATTATTTAAAATATTTTGATTTCTCATCCCGATCCATCCAATGTTCACCCCTCGGTGATGGATATAAAACAAGTAAAAACATTCAAAGTTTGGCCGGATTTAATTTTGTGTGCCAGCAACCATGGATTCTGCTAAAAATTTATACACATGAACTTAGTTGAACGGCACATGTGCACTTTATGTACAAAATTTCTGCCAAATCAAGCCAAAATTAAAATTCTTCAAGTCGTAGAAGCCTTATCGGAGATTGGCTTATATGGAAGCTATACCTGGCTAAAGTCCGATTTGAACAATACTTGCCATGGCTATTGGTAGTCGTAACAGGACACTATGTGCCGATTTTCAGTCAAATCGGATAAAAATGGCAGCTTCTGGGGGCTCAAGATGTCAAATCGGGAGATCGGTTTACATAACGACAATTATTGTAAGTCATAACAGAACATAATGTGCAAAATTTGAGACCAATCGTTGGTTGCGGCTTTAAGCGGCTCAAGATTTCAAATCGGGAAACCGGTTTATATGATAGCTATAACAGGCAATACACCGATTGGCACCATACTAGTGACGATTATTATAAGTCATAGCTGATACGGGCCCGCTCCGCTGCGCCTTCTTTTACTTTATATGGAACAAAAGTTTCCTTGGAATATTTATTTTCGACAGTTAAAGATTTTTTAGTGAAATACCATGCTACGAAAATAGTAAATCGCTTGACTAAGAGTTTAACAATATAAGTTCCTTTATCTGAATCCCATATGATCTTTATTGGTCTACGAATTTAAGTTTGAATGTAAGGTGTACTCCCAGATATTTGGCCCGGAAAAAATATCAGCATCGTGGTCTTCTCTCAAATACCATTTATTTAAACCCCATATTGCCACTGGCTTAAGAGGGGTTTACAGGATGAGGCGTCCCCCAAACACATGGCCCCAAAATAGGTTATCAAATTAGTTTTCTCATCTCAAATACGTTTCATTTGAGCCACATATTGGCATGGCCGAAAAATTTTTTCCCTTTGGGGGTGATTCGGGAAAGGGGTGATGCCCTAAATACATGGTCGTACATTTGGATATCAAATTCGTATTCTACTCCCAAATACCTTTATTTGAGCCCCATATTACGATGTTCACTAAAAAATTGCTGTGTGTGGGGTATTTTGGGTATCAATTCTTACTCTACCCCCCAAATTCCTTTCATTTAGGCCCACATTGTCTTGGCAGGTAAATATGCCCGATTTAGGGGTGTTTTGGGGAGTGGGGTGGTTCCCCAGATACTTGGCTCTGAAAATATACCAGCAACGTGCTATATTCTCATATTTCTATATATCATTTATTTAAACCCCATATTGCCATTGCCCTCAAAATTGGATATCAAATTCGTTGTCTAATCTCATTTAAACTCCTTATTGCAAAAGTCAGCAAATATGTCCGGTTTGGGATATTGGTCCTAAAAACTTTGAATTTTTAGTTCCACTCTCTTTAAGACCCAAATTGTCTTGGTGAGCAAATACGTCCTATTTGGGGGTTGTTATGGTGGTGGGACGTCCGCTCGACAGTTGGCTCCTAATGTTGATATCAGATACGTGGTCTACTCCCACATACCTTTAATTTGAGCCCCATATTTCCATAGTCGTCAAACATGACCGGCGTGGAGGGTGTTTTGGGGGATGGGCGGACACTCAGTAAGTTGGCCTTGAAAATATATATCGGATTCGTGTTCCACTTTAAAACCCCTCTTATTTGAGCCTCATATTGCAAAAGTCAGCAAATACTTACTATTTGGGTGGTGCTGTGGGGGTGGGGTGGCCCCATAAACACTTTTTCCGAATATTGATATCAGATTTGTGCTTTACTCCCAAAGACCTTTCATTTGAGCCCCATGTGGGTATGGCCGTAAATTTGTCCCCTTTGGGGGAGGTTTTTGGGGAGAGGCAGCCCCCAAATACTTGGTCTCGTATTTGGATATCAGATGCTAATTCTACATTCAAATACCTTTTATTTAAACCCCATATTCCCATGGTCAGGAAATAAGTCCTGTTTGGGGGGTGTTTTGGGGAAGGGGTGGACCCCCAGAAACGTGGTCCCAAACGTGGGGGGGGGGGTATTCTACTCGCAAATACCTTTCATTTGAGTCCCATATTCCCATGATCGATAAATATGTCCGATTTAGGGGTGTTTTGGTGGTTGGGTGGTGTTGTGGTGGTGGTGTGGCCCCATAGACTTTTTTCCCGAATATTGATATCAAATTTGTGCTTTACTCCCAAATACCTTTCATTTGAGCCCCATGTGGCTATGGTCGTAAATGTGTCCCCTTTGGGGGAGGTTTTTTGGGGAGAGGCGGCCCCCCAAACACTTGATCCCATATTTCGATATCAGATTCTAATTCTACACTCAAATACCTTTGAGTTAAGACCCATGTTCCCATGGTCAGTAAATAATTCCTGTTTGGGGGGTGTTTTGGGGAAGAGGTGGACGCCCGGTAACGTGGTCCCACATTTGGATATCAGATTCGTATTCTACTCGCAAATACCTTTCATTTGAGTCGCATATTGCCATGGGCGGTATATATGTCCGATTTAGGGGTGTTTTGGGGCTAGTGGTGGTCCCCCTAGCACTTGGTTCGATAAATGGATATCAGATACGTTTTCTTATCCTAAATACCTTTCATTTGAGTCCCATATTGCCGTGATTGGTGTAAATATATTTTGGTAGGTTTTAGGGTGGGGCGGCCCCCCTAGGTGACTCATCCGAATTTTGGACACCAAATTTTTATTTTTAGGGATACTATATGAGAGCACACAAAATTTCGCTTAAATCGCACCACCCTTCTCCGAGATCTGGCGTTTCTGAAAATTAGGGTAAGGGGGAGGGTCCACCCCCTTCAGATATCGAAAAATGTAGTACCCTATTTTCAGGAATACACAAACAAACAAACCTACAAACAAACACAATTTGATTTTTATATATAAGAAAACAGAACATTACGTGCAAAATTTCAGCCCAATCGGTTTGTAATTGCGGCTTCTAGAGGTTTAAAATTTCAAATACGGAGATTGATTTATATGAGAGCTATATCAGATTATACGCAGGGGTTCAAGAAGTTAAGCAGAAAAAGTTTATGGGCAAAATTTCAATTAAATTTTGATCGATTGGTATCATTATTTTGACAGACAGACAGATGAACGGACGTACATATGGACGGAAGGACAGAGGAAAGATGGACGGGCATGCCTATATCCATTTATAATTTCAAGGCGATCAAGAGTATATACTATACGCGTCGCCGAACAATACTTCGCGGCAGCGGAATGGTGAGATAAATAAAATCCACTCCTGTAGTAAAAAAAGTTTTTCGTAGATGAAGCCCTTTCAGGCAAATGGTCGTCTGTATGTTCGGCAAAACTGGTAATGCAGGCGACAGTTCAGCTTGAGCAACGTAGGACGATCAGTTCTGAGTTGTGCGCCACAATTTGTTCGCTTAATGTCGTCGAAGAAATTTGAAAAACGAACAAGAGAAGACTATGAAAATGCAAACACTCACACATTGGTAGAGCGGTTGCCAGGCCAGGCTCCACTAACAGACAGACGACTGGTCGGCAGGGGCTTTTGACAAAGACACCCGGTTCAAGACTTAAGGACAAGGTCGAACCTATTTTATCTTCGCATGCATATAATTTGTCCAGGCCATCAGCCTTTTCTGGCAAACCAATACTCTCTTTAAGAGTCTGAAATAATAAAAAGCGCATTGCTCTGTTTTTCTTTTTGAGTGGCTTGGTGCGAATGACCCTAAATTCGCTTCATAGGCTACCCCTAAGGCAACACGTTTGAATTCCGAAACGACAACTCAGTCAGCCAAAAGGACCATTGCTAACATCGGCAGATACAACTTGGTGATGGTAGTTGTCGGCAAGGCATAAGAACGGACCTGCATACCTAGGAACAATTGAAGTAAGATAGACAATGGGCGATTCTATGTATACTCTGACATCCTTTCTGAATTGCCTTGGCCTCCTGCAGTTTGTAACAACGCTGGCTGGTATCGGTGTCGATTGGTGCAGGGACATTCTCCTGCAGAGACAAAAAAAGGAAATCTGGCAACAGATGGCATGCTGAGGATATGGAAAGAACATTTTACCCAACTGCTAGTATCCGATGTTGGGGGCGAAGAGTATACCGCAGAACCAATCCCTGATGATGTTATAGAATGTTTACCCCCTGGTCAGAATGAGGTCCAAGTAGCAGTGACCCAACTAAAGAACAACGAGGCAGCAAGAGTCGAAGGGTTACCCGCTGAACTATTTGAGACCGGAGGCGACACGCTGATAAGGCGTATGTATCAGCTTGTCTGCACAATCTGGGTAGAACAAGGCAGCAAGAGCTGACGGGTTATCCGCTGAACTATTTAAGACCGAAGGCCACACGCTGATAAGCCCATTAAAGGAAAAAGGACAAACTTCTTATATATCAATGAGTGCTGTCCGATTAAATTTTAAGCTCAATGAAAAGGGGACTTCTTTTTATAGCCGAGTCCGAAAGGCGTGCCGCGGTGCGAGGCTCTTTGCAGCGAAGTTTTAGCATGACACGGCTACATCAGGCTATAGACATAACCTAACCGAACACCACATGCAAAATTTCCGCCATACCGAACAAAAATTGTGGCTTCTAGGGCCTAAAGGCGTCAAATCCGGAGATCATTTTATATGGTATTGCTCCTATTACTATGTCCCATACACAAGAAAGGAGACAAGACGGAATGTGCCAACTACAGAGGAAAAAGTCTCCTCCCCATCGCATACAAGATACTCTCGAGCGTACTGTGTGAAAGATTAAAACCTAAAGTCAATGAGATAATTGGGCAGTATCAATGCGGCTTTAGACCTGGTAAATCCACCCTAGACCAGATATTCACACTGCGTCAAATCCAGGAAAAGACCCGAGAAGGACAAATCAACACTTATTATCTCTTTGTTGACTAAAAAGCCGCTTTCGATACCCCTTTACGTTCAAATGTATTTCAAGCCATGTCTGAGTTTGGTATTTCTGCAAAATTAATAAAACTCCGCGTTCCTCAGTAAAAATAGGAAAAAATCTCCATGAACCATTTAACACCAAACGAGATTTTAGACAAGCAGACAGCCTAAAGTGTTATCTCTTTAATATCCTGCTGGAGAAGATTATACGAGATGTTGATATGAATAGATGTGACATACTAATCACATGTGAACACATGCTACTCGTCTATGTCGACGACATCGACATCATAGGTCGGTCACCGGAAGTAGTAACTACAGCCTTTGAGAGAATCGAAAGAGAAATGGGTCTGGCAATAAATGGAGATAAGACGAAATGGATGGTTTCATCTCCCAAAACGCCTTGTACAACCGATCAGTTATGGAAAATTGAGAAAGTTGGGAACCACAGCTTTGAGATGGTCAGCAACTTTATATAGCTTAGCACCGCCGTAACCGAAACGAATGGCACCAGCTTTGAGATAAAGCGAAGAATAATACTGGCAAACAGATGCTACTTTGGATTAAGTAGGCAGTTTAGAAACAAGGCCACCTCTCGACAGACGAAGATTACTCTGTACAAGACACTGATACTACCCGTGTTGTTATATGGTTCTGAGGCATGGGTTCTTGAGAAAGCAGACGAGGCAGTGCTTGGAGTGTTTGAGAGAAAGATTCTTCATAAAATATATGGACCAGTTTGCGTTAATGGAGAATATAGGCATCGTATGAAACATGAGCTGTATGACGACGATAGCATAGTCACACGTATCAAAGTGCAACTCCTGTCTTGGCTAGGTCATGTTGTCAGAATAGATGAAGAAGCTTCGGCAAAAAAGTTGTTTGAAGGCAAACACGGTGGTACACGCAAAACGGGAAGATCAGAAGCCCGAAGGAAAGATCAAGTGGTGCGAGATAACTCGAAACTTGGTGTCAGAGATGATAAAATGAGCGCGAAAGGACGAAGCGCTTGAAGCCAAAGAGCGCAAGAAAATACAATAGAGGGTTTCTGCTTTGTCTTGCCCGTATCGTAAAATAAATCGCGTTAAAGACACAACCTTTTCAATGTATTCCAATTGGAATCACATTGAGGGTTGCAACATTTTCGGGTTATTCTGTTTTGATTCGGACATTCGTTCGAACATTTTTTCGTATTTTGCTTTGTTTCTTTGCAACCGCAAATTGGAATAAAGGAAAAACGAATTTTCGTAAGCAATGCGAACATGTTGTGTCTTTAAACTTTGTTACTCGTCATCCCGAATAGGGCTTTAATGCCAGCTCTTCTCTTTTCTTACGCTCTTTGCTTGAAACGCTATTCTACTTTCGGCTAGTGGAACAAATGTTTTGTCATAACCAACTAAAATAAAAGTAAGTATGAAACATCTGCTGTGTGTGTGTTGCGCACTGGCAGTCAAAAGGAGTTCCGCTTAAGGTTCTCATTTCTTTGAGAACTTGTCCTATTTGGAGTATGTGAACATTCGCAAGTTGTTGGGCTTTTCGAAACGATCTGGATGATTCAACGGTAGGAACTGTGTCTGTGATAACACAATGGTCGAAACCGTCCGAGTCTGATGGCAGACTGCCGCTTGAACCTTACCTCCTAACCAAAGTCATGTTTATTTTCTGCGGGTAATATTGCGTAAAAAGAAAATATTTTGTAGAAACTTTTTGCAGTGACAACAATTCTTTTCAAAGTTTGAAAATGTTGGTAAAAATTTCTTAAAAACATTTTTTTGAAGAAAACAAAAAAATATGTCATCTCTATTTCACTATACTAATAAGTATTTTGAAGTCATAATCGGTCGAAAATGGCTTGTCATTCACACACCTACACGTTATCAGGGTGTTCTGATTAGATGATTTGAATTTTTGTTGGTAACCCATGCGATTGCCAGCTTTGTGTCAAATCCCAAGGCATTTGCTTCAGAGGCAGCCTCTTCCCATGTCATGCCCTTACTTCCAAAGGGGCTGAATCATCTTAGAATTGTTAAGAAATCAAAACGACCTACTCCCATTGATTGTTGGTGGGTATCAATCTCCCTTTAACCAAAGCTTCCTTTGGTTGTATACTTTCTGTAAATTGACTTTCTTAAAAAATCAACAACAGATATAAATATTGATTCAGTAAAATTGCGAATAACAAGAGCATAATGGCAATAAAGCTCTTAACTCGTTTACTGTTCAAGTTCTGCCACAGCATAGACAAAAATCCTTTTACATTTATCATTATCCCTCCTTGCCAGGATACTTTCACATGGTTACATCAGTGATTCAAATGAAATAAAAATCCTGGAGTTTCAATGCTGAGGGTAAACTTTTGTCATACTTTGCAACGATTTCTAGGATTATGTGTGTGTGTGTGTGTGAAAAAAAGTCCACATATGCATGATATAAGCGACATATCCTTTACCATTCACATCACGTTCTTAGTCAAAAAAAAGGAGAGCAAATTTAACTAAAAGAGAGAAAATCAACAGAAAAATGATTCTGCCATGGCATTGCTTGAATCATAAATAGCAAGAAGTGTTCAGGATTTCCGAATGTGAGCATGTGTGAGTGTTTATTATTGAATACATAAAATGGCTCTATAATGACAATAACTAATGCAAATTTGTGTAAATGTGAAATTTGCCCATGGTAATCGTAGTGACATGAGAATATTTTGACATGGTCCTCCAAAAAAAGAACAAAAACCAAAATAGCGCATTAACATGAATGAATGTACATAGCCAATTGGTTAAGTTCTTTCAACGTTTTCAACTATGGCTTTTGTTTGGGGAGTTGTATGTTTACTCTTCTCTTTTATTTGTATCCATTACAGATTTACCACGCGATGGACCACACATCAAAGGCCAGCAATTCCAGTATCAAATTGGCGAAATTTTAAATCTAAATTGCACATCGGGAAAATCGCATCCAGCATCGCATTTACAATGGTTTATCAATGATCAGGCGGTAAGTGCATTAAATTGTTTTTCTTTATTTTGTTTAAATGGATAATTGTTGAAGCGGTTCAACATTATTGGGGTTAATGACATATAAATGGACATAGTAAACAGTTGAATACATTGAATTAAATTAAGAACATTGACAAATTATATGCGATGACAAGTATGAATAATTGCAAAAGCTGGCATTCGTTATGCTTCTCGCAGAAGTTTTACCCCAAAACAAATAACGAAACACAATAGTCGGGCGTTGTCGATAAAACCCTACACATATCGGTTTATATGGGGGCTATATCAGGTTATGGACCGATTTGAACTATTCTTAATACAGTTGTTGGAAGTCATAACAACACACGTCAAATCGGATAATAATTGCGTCCTCTAGTGGCTCAAGAAGTCAAGACCCAAGATCGGTTTATATGGCAATTATATCAGGTTATGGACCGATTTCAACCATTCTTAATACAGTTGTTGTATGTCATAACAAAACACGTCATGCAAAATGTCAGCCTAATGGAGCCCAAGCATCGTGGCGCACTTTTTTTTCTGGTGTACTCGCCAGGATTCTAACTCAGACTTTCAGCGTCATAGGCGGACATGCTAACCGTAGCGCGGTGGCCTCCATCGAGATCCAGCAATTCTTCATTTTTCACTACGTTCACCAAAATCGACGGGAACAATTCTCCTTGGGTGGTTCTTCTTGTCATCCGCTTCATACCCCCACTATTCCGGAAATTTTCATTAATAATCCTGCCACACAGCAAATTATTAGTCAATTGGAAAATAAGGTGAAGCCCCGTGTGGTCCCGAGCGGCACCAAATGTTCCAATTTCTCCTCAATATTCAAGAAGGCCGCCACGATGTACTCCTGCAACTGAAGGGACGTGCGACCTCTCGTTCCTGAATGCAATGAAATTTATCCTGCCTTTTACGGGTTTCAAAACCTAAATCGGTCTATTTGGCAACTATATCGAACTATAATCCGATCTGGACCATCTCCGGCTTTTACAAAGAGAGGCCTAGTCCAACTCACTGTTCTGAATATTAGCGAAATCGGGTAACAAATTAGGCTTAATTTTGGCTTAAGGGCCTTAATAGGAGGATCAGTCTAAATAGACAATCAGGACAATATTCGGTTAGGATGTCAACGGGTCTAATAAAACCCATTGCCCTAAATTTAAGTGAAATTTTGGTAATAAGCGCGGATTTTTTGGGCTAAAGACCCTGAATCGGCAGATCAGTCTACATGGCAGCTATACCATAAATGGCCCAATATGGACCATGTTAGATTAGGTAAGGTTTAAGTGACAGTCTGCTTTCAGACTCACTTAGACGTTTTCGTCTATTGTAATTCTACACAGGCACAGGAGAAGAAAGATGCCTTCTAGCTCCTATTGTTAAGCCATCCAAATCGCCTTAAAAGTCCAAAAACTTGCGAATGTTCACATCTGCCAACTCAGACGAGTCCTTAAATAGATGAGAACCTAAATCGGGAATCATTCTGCCAGTGCGGGACACACACACGGCAGATGTTCTATAGTCTTCTCTTCCTCGGCATCCTTACTGCTTCTGCAGAAGTCGTTACTTGCAACCTTAAGTCTACCAGTAAGTTTTCCGTACAGTCATGACGGACACAATGACTGAGAGGTCTGTTCTAGCCAGGCAGAGACGTCAAATTTAAATTGGGCCCCATAATATTGGAGTGTTCACAACCCCCACTTTGTGACCATTTGTCATTCATTGCCCTTCGGGCCTGAACCACCGTCTGAAGAGGGTGGAATAGAGGATATGTAGGGGCTAAACAGTGCCGGATATATCACCCCGCCTTGGGGAACTCTCTGTTTTACTCTACGGGTCCTTGACTTCTTATCTCTAAATTCCACAAATGACTGGCGACCACACAATAATTCGTGACCCAGCGTTTTAGGCCTGACTGAAGGAACGTGTTGGCGATGTCCTCTAATAGTTTGGCAAGGCTAATCTTGTCTAATGCTTTCGATAGGTCCAGTGAACCGTTATGAAGACCAGATCTCAGTCACTGGGCCCGCAATGTAGACCCCCAGGTCCACTTTGTGCTCTAGCTTTGCTCTATCCATCCCGAACTTTGGGATGGCAATGCCGTCAATCGAAGACTGTGCCGTTGGCAGCAGTACCTCGGTCTCGACGCCAAGTGTTGTCTCAGGGATCCGATTCGATATCTCTTCCATTCCTGCCACGTATCATATCGACGCCTCCATTATTACGTCAATCCAAGACCGTGCCGCTATCAAGAATGCCTAGATTATACCGCGATGGTGGAACTTACTTCTATCCTCTATCCAGCCTCTTATCGCTTTAAGTCTCATATTCGTAGTGGCTGCCTCACACTTAATCTACATGTCTATGGGCCGGATAGGCATAGGCCCTTCCTAAGCCAAGACAACATGTTCTCCGCAGGGCCGCGGAGCCTAGCCCTCGACCCAAGGTCGGAGTCTAAGTTGGAGTCGGAGTATACAGCAGAAGTCGGAGAGCGGTTCGGAGTCAGGGCAAGCGTGATCAACTGCAAACTAAACTCCGACTCCGGCCCAAAAGCCCGACTTCAACTTCGAGTCCGGCATCAAAAACTCGACACCGGTCGACTCCGCAGCCCTGGTTCTCCGAACATGTTGTTCATACTTATGTTGTACTTGTTCTCCATCGCAGTCCACCACACTACTGAGGCTGAAGTATGTATTGGTCTAATCAGGCTCTCGTAGATCCAGGCTAGACTAATCTCGGGTGCAGGACCCATTTCGGGCCCGTCCAGTGTCCAACCTCTGTGATTCCAGTTCTGTTTTCTGTCCAAGATCACTCTTAAGTATTTCACTTTGTTGGATATCGAGGTACTTCTGTTGAGGAAACGTGGCGCGTCATATAAGGTCAGATTTCAGCATATGGTATACCATATTTAAGACCCCCCAGTCATTTAAGACCCGATGCACTTGGTACTGATCTAAGGATTTTGATCAGTGTATAGTTCCTCCCAAGGTAAATCGATCGGAGAACTTAAAACTATGGCAGGACCTTCGAATTCATGGCATTGTAAGCAAAAGTACAAAGTTTAAATACACTGTAGCACTGCACTGGTGGAAGGTATGGAACATGTTGTCCGGAAATTGCGAGACTAAAGTTTGCTTTGTGGTGGCAGCTGACATTACACAAATACTGAAAATACCACCTGAAAAGTTATTACATGGGTCCTACCATTTCACGCCCAAAACGTTTGGGTTTAAATTCGATAAAATCAAAAGCTCAGCTTATACCCTCATTAAAGCTGCTTACGTAAGTCATACTTGAAAGAATAACGGATCTGCAGCTCACGGTTTAGATTCGAATATTTAAAAAAAACAGGCAACTAATCATTGAACTAAGCATCTTATTATTCAGCTCTTGAGGATATGACAAAATTCTTCCCTTTTCGCCTAAATGGAAAATTCGTTGAGAAAAAGCATTGTCATGGGACTCATAATTATAAGAAAATCTTCCATGGATTTCGAGTAATTGGCACAAAATAAAATATGCCACTTTGGGTGTGATTCGCAGTAAAGTGGTCAAAGTTCAAAAGATCTCTCCTCTTCCCACTCACTCTTTCGTGATATTGTTACACTTCCCTTGTCAGAGGCCAGCATTTTAAATTACACGAATAGACATGTTCTGGTGACTAGCGCAAAACGACGAAGGGAGAATGTTAATAAATAAATAAATTTACGATGATGCTGGTAAATCAAATGCGTGACAATAACAAACGTTCTACGATTTTCCCCATCTGTTAGGGACGATGAGTTAGTATCCACATTACCAAGTCATGGCGGTGTATTGTGCTATGGTGCAAAGCGAGTTTTCCAATGAAGTTGAAGAGGGGCCCATCAAAAGGGCCTTTTACAAAGCTCCGCCGCGCTTTCTTTAACTTTATATGGAACAAAATTATCCTTTGAATATTTATTTTCGACAATTAAAGAGCTTTTAGTGAAAATAGTAAATGTATATCGCTTGACTAACAGTATAACAATATGAATGCCTTTATATGAACCCCATATGATTTTTATTGGTGTATGAATTCGCTCAGGGGGTTTTAGGGTCATTTATGCTTTAAAAGGCTTTATTTGACTTTATTCTCATGGGGATTTTACGAATGGGAAGACCCCCAGGGTGGTGGTTGTTGGGTTTAGGGGGTGGTCTGGACCCTTAAGAACGTGGACCTGAAAGTGGTTGTGAATTTCGTACTCTACTCCAAGATACCTTTCATTTTAGCCCAATATTACCAGGGTCGGTAAATATGTATGTCCGGTTTAGGGGGTGAGTTGGTCCCCCAGAAATTTAACCCTGAAAAAATGCTACCATCGTGCTCTGCTCTCAAATACCATTTTTTCCAACGCCATATTGCCATTGGTTTAAGGGGAGTTATGGGATGAGGCGTCCCCCAAACGCTGGCCCCAAAATTGGTTATCAAATTCATTTACTAACCTGAAATACCTTTCAATTTAGCCGCATATTGTTATGGTCGGTAAAAATTTGTACTCTTAGGGGGGAGGGGCGGTGCCCCAAATACATGGTCCCACATTTGGTTATCAGATTCGTATTCTACTCCCAAATACCTTTATTTGAGTCCCATATTGCGATGGTCAATAAATAATTGCTGTTTGTGGGGTTTTTTGGGAAAGAAGTAAACCCGGAGATAATTGGTCCCGAAAATGGTTATAATTTCGTGCTCTACTCCTCAATACCTCTCATTTGAGCACCAGATTGACATGATCAGTAAATATGTCCGATTTAAGGGGGTTTTGGGGAGTTAGGTGTTCCTCCAAACACTTTGCCCTGAAAATATATCCGCATATTGTCATTGGCTTCAAAATTGGATATCAATTATTGCAAAAGTCAGCAAATATGTCCAGTTTGGGATATGGGCCATAAAAATCTCCTAGATTTTTATGGCCCTCCTAGACAGTTGGTCCCGAATGTTGATATAAAATTCGTAGTCTACTCCCAAATACCTTTCACTTTAGCTCCATATTTCCATGGTCGGCAACCTTGTCCGGTTTGGTGGATATTTTAGGGGATGAGGCGGCCACTCAGTGACTTAGCCTTGAATATATATTCCAGATTCGTTTTCTACTCTAAAATACCTTTCATTTTATTCCCATATTGCAATGGTCAATCAATACGTCCTATTTGGGTGGTGTTACGGGGGTGGGGAGGCCCCACAGAAATTTTTTTGCCGAATATCGTTATCATATTCGTGCTTTACTCCCAAAGACCTTTAATTTGAGCCCCATATTGCTATGGTCGTAAATGTTTACTCTTAGTGGGGTGTTTTTGGAGAGGGGCGCGACCCCCACCCAAAACATTTGCTTCCACATTTGGATATCAGATTCGTATTCTTCACTCAAATTCCTTTTATTGGAGCCCCATATTGGCATGGTCAGTAAATAAGTGCTGTTTGGGGGGTGTTTTGGCGAAGGGATGGACCCCCAGAAACTTGATCCCACTTTTGGATATCGTATTCTACTCTCAAATATCTTTCATTTGAGTCCCATATTGCCATGGTCGGTATAAATTCCCGATTTAGGTGTGTTTTGGGGGTTGGGGTGGTCCCCCAAAAACTTGGTCCGACAATTTGATACCATATGCGTTTTCTACTCTTAAAGACCTTTCATTTGAGTCCCATATTGTCGTAATTGGTCTATATATATATTTGGTAGGTTTTGGGGGTGGGCCGGTCCCCCTAGGTACCCCATCCGAAATTTGGGTACAGATTCTTGTTTTTAGGCTATGCTAAGATAGCACACAAAATTTCACTTAAATCGCAACACCCATCACCGAAATCTGGAGTTTCTGAAAATCATGGTAAGGGGGAGGGTCCGTTCCCCTCTTCAGATATCAAAAAATGTGGTACCCTATTTCAGCACAGGATCATTATGCACAATCTGTGAAAATTTGAAGAAAATTGGTTCAACCGTTTTTGAGTCTATACGGAACAGACAAACAAACAAACACAATTTGATTTTTATACTCTCCTCCATAGGATGGGGGTATACTAATTTCGTCATTCTGTTTGTAACTCCTCGAAATACTTATATAAAACCCCATAAAGTATATATATTCTTGATCGTCATGACATTTTAAGTCGAACTATCCATGTCCGTCCGTCCGTCTGTCTGTCAAAGGCACACTAACTTTCAAAGGAGTAAAGCTAGCCGCTTGAAATTTTGCACAAATACTTGTTATTAGTGTAGGTCGGTTGGTATTGTAAATGGGCTATATCGGTCCACGTTTTGATATAGCTGCCACATAAACCTATCTGGGATCTTGACTTCTTGAGCCGCAGAGGGCACAATTCTTATTCGATTTGGCTGAAATTTTTCATGAGGTGTTTTTTGTGGCTTCCAACAACTGTGTTGAGTATGGTTGAAATCGGTCAATAACCTGATATAGCTGTCATAGAAACGTATCTGGGGTCTTGACTTCTTGAGCGTCTGGAGTGCTCAATTCCTATCCGATTTGACTGAAATTTTACATGAGGTGTTTTATTATGACTTCCAACAAATATATTAAAAATGGTTCAAATCGGTCCATAACCTGATATAGCTGTCATATAAACCGATCTGGGGTCTTGACTTCTTGAGCCATTAGAGGGCGCAATTATTATCCGATTTAGCTAAAATTTTGCATAAGGTGTTTTGTTATGACTTCCAACAACTATGCTAAGAATAGTTCAAATCGGTACATAACCTGATATAGCTGCCATATAAACCGATATGGGATCTTGACTTCTTGAGCCTCTAAAGGGCTGAAATTTTGTAAAACGGCTTCTCCCATGACCTCCCATAAAATTACATACGTGTCCAATATGGCATTAATCGGTTTATAGCCTAATACAGCTCCCCTATAAACCGATCTACCTATTTTACTTCTTCAGCCCCTAAAGTGCGCAATTCTTACTATTGGGTTGCCCAAAAAGTAATTGCGGATTTTTCATATAGTCGGCGTTGACAAATTTTTTCACAGCTTGTGACTCTGCAATTGCATTCTTTCTTCTGTCAGTTATCAGCTGTTACTTTTAGCTTGCTTTAGAAAAGAAGTATAAAAAAAGTATATTTGATTAAAGTTCATTCTAAGTTTTATTAAAAATGCATTTACTTTCTTTTAAAAAATCCGCAATTACTTTTTGGGCAACCCAATATATAAGATAACTTAATTATAGCTCCTTAATTGTGAAGAGATAGGACATTTCACAATTCTTAAGATACAGCGACAAATATTCCATGTCTGTCCGTCTATCCGTCTATCATAAATTCTTTAGAAAGAGCAGATTTGATGGTATGTCCTGAAAACCTACCATGAAATGAAATAAAAAATTCTCCTATCAATTCTATTGTTGCTGGTACACTTTTTCAACATCGATTTGTCTTTTCTTCTCTTGAGTTTTAATAACAAATTTATGAAATCCTTTACCACAATGGTTTTGTAGGATATAATTATATTTCCACTCGCTATTTTCTAGAGGCCCCCACTGCACATGGCCTCCGCCATAGATCCTTCATCGATTCCCTTCTGTTTGTCTATTTTATTTGCGCACAAAAGGTTCTTTTGTAACCGAACGTGACGTTTTAACGGAAATTAAAAATGGAAACGAGGAATTTTTGAAAAATCACATTTTATGTAAATTTGGACCATAGCCTCTGTGTAAACAATTCAATCGGAACATTTGCTCTGTTTCAGAGCGATTATGCTTCCAGCTGAAACATCAGCCATTCAGTAAATTTGCCTTGTTTGTCATTTTTGCACAATTTAAGTTTTAGTCCAACATAGTAGCAGCATTGCATGGCATAGAAGTGAAGTGGTTATTTTTGATTCTTCCACGAAATTCGGTATTTACAATCTCGCCTAGAATAAAAACGGAAATTTATGTAAATGCCATTAGATATACAACAACCCTCACACAGCTTTATGGAATGCCATAAATTTAAACACTTGTCGCACGTTAGAAACTAAATAGAAATATTTTCTGTCATATTTTCGGGCGCATCGAATGAATTAGCATCATAAATCAAATAAAAGAGTACCAAATTGGATGAAAATTTACATGTGAATGTCATAGTCATATTCACAAAAAAGACATGTTCGGATTTGGCTTATGTTGATTGTTTTGGGTCTTCTAACAAAGATGTGTAAAAAAAGTTGAATTGTTTTTTAAAACCACTAAAAGAGGAATGATATCTAAACTAAAATGTGTATCCCAGCGCAAAATTACGATTTCACAATGGCGTTTAATCTCTGGGCCTAAGTGAAATGAACCTAAAATGCCGTTGTCAGTTTCCTTGCCTAACTACAAAGAAAACTATATCAAACAAGTAAAAACGAATTAAGTACGACCCGGCTAACGAATTTTCTATACAACCAGAGGATCTCGAGGACAGTCCCATCCACACTAAACACCCTAAAGGTTCTTCTGTAGCTTCTTCTGGGTCTGCATTCTTTGTAGGTTCTTCTGGGTCTACATTCTTATCCTTTTTAGAGTTAAACGTAATTTTATCATCGGGTTTTATTATGCAATATATCCAAACGAATGACACCAGTTTTGAGATAAAGCGAAGAATAATAGTGGCCCACAGATGCTACTTCGGATTAAGTAGGCAGTTTAGAAACAAGACCACCTCTCGCCAGACGAAGATTACACTATACAAGACACTGATACTACCTGTGTTGTTATATGGTTCTGAGGCATGGATGCTTGTGACAGCAGATGAGGCAGTGTTTGGAGTATTTGAGACAAAGATGCTTCGTAAGATATATTTGGACCAGTCGTATGTCGTACGAACCACGAGCTGTATGACGACGATAGTATAGTTACACGTATCAAAATACAACGGCTGCGTTGGCTAGGTCATGTTGTCAGAATGGATGAAGAAGCTCCAGCAAAGAAGTCTTTTGATGGCAAACACCCACCAGGTACACGCAAACCGGGAAGACCAAAAGCTCGATGGAATGATCAAGTGGGGGGAGACACCTCGAAACTTGGTGTCAAAGATTTTAGAGTGAGCGCAGAAGATCGAAGCGCTACGTTACGTAGCGTTATTCTGATATATATATATATATATATATATATATATATATATATATATATATATATATATAAATATATATATATATATATATATATATATATATATATATATATATATATATATATATATATATATATATATATATATATATATATATATAAATATATATAAAAACTGTAAAGAAAACCTCCAAAACGAAAATTTCAAGTTAGGAATTCCGTGCTACATACAAAATCATATATTTTCACTACCACTCCCCTAAGTTGGTTCATGTCTGGTATTAAGTCCCCACCTAAGTGCCTGTATCTGTTAGACGCGAAACCCGGGTAATGACAAAGAAAATGCTTCAACGTCTCATCATCCTCCCCGCATGTTCTACACATGCCATCACTTGCCGCACCGTTTTATTGGTTTGCCCAAAAAGTAATTGCGGATTTTTTAAAAGAAAGTAAATGCATTTTTAATAAAACTTAGAACGAACCAAATATATTTTTTTACACTTTTTTTTCTAAAGCAAGCTAAAATTAACAGCTGATAACTGACAGAAGAAAGAATGCAATTACAGAGTCACAAGCTGTGAAAAAATTTGTCAACGCCGACTGTATGAAAAATCCGCAATTACTTTTTGGGCAACCCAATATCTAAGTGAGCTCGTAGTCCTATGTGTCCCTTTATGATTCCGAGAGCTATACTGACCTCCTTCTTACTTCCTTTCAGTAATAGCCTCGTCTTCTCACGATCTGAATCCCCCCATAGAATTTTCGCCGTCCTACCGACCATTTCACTGTTACACAATGTTGTTTTTTGCCCACTTCCTTAACTCGGACTGCCTCGACCCGAAAGGCTTCGGGTTAACCAAGTTTATTGAAGGCAGTCCTCTGGCCAAATCGCCTGCCCTTTTATTTCTCCTTACTCCGTCAGGGCCCGGCACCCAAACTATGCGGATTTTGCCATCCTCAGAGATGGCGTTAATCTCCTTCTTACACTGCAAGACTTTTCGTGACCTTGCCGTCCTGGATGTTATTGCCCTTATGGCAATTTTACTGTCGGTAAAGATGTTCACACACTCGACGTACTCGCGTTAGCAACACACCACTTTACGCATTCCGTGATCGCCCGGATCTCCGCCTGCTGGACCGTATTATGTTCGGGCAGTCTAAAACAGATCTCAGTCTCAGACCCCCAGGCCCACTCTGTCCTCTAGCTTTGATCAATCCGTGTAACATGATCTTCCAGATGGTAATATTAAGGTTCCGTCAATAAAAGACTGTGCTGATGGGAGCAGTGCCTCGCACTCGACTTCAAGGTTCATCTCTGGTATCCGATCGGAAATTTCTTCCCTTCCTTCCAGGTTTCCTATCGTTGCCTAAATTATAGCGAAATGGTATGAGCTGCTCCGATCCTCAATTCGTTCTCCCATCGCCTTAAGTCTCTTAACAGCAGTGGCTGCCTCACACTTAATTTGTATGTCAATGGCTCGATCTTGGGTCTTGACTGCTTGAGCCTCTAGAGGGTGCAATTCTTATCCGATTTAGCTGAAATCTTGCATGACGTGTTTCAATATGACTTCTAACAATTGCCCATAGTATGGCTCAAATCGGTCCATAACCTGATATAGCTGCCATATAAACCCATCTTGAATCTTGAGTCACTAGAGGGCTCAGTTCCTATCCGATTTGGTTGAAATTTTGCACGATGTGTTTTGTTTTGACTTCCAACAACTGTGCCAAATATGGTTCAAATCGGTTCATGACCTGATATAGCTGCCTCATAATCCGATCTGGGAGCTTGACTTCTTGAGCCGCTAGAGGGCGCAATGATTATCCGATTTCACTGAAATTGTGTACAACGGCTTCTCCCTGAATGAATCGGTTTATAGTGTGATACAGCTCCCCTATAAGCCGATCTCACTATTTTGATTGTTGAGCCCCTAAGGGCGTAATTCTTATTCGATTTGGCTGAAATTTTACACAATGACTTCTACTTATGGTCCGAATCGGACCATAACTTGATATAGCACCAATAGCACGGCAATTCTTTTCTTTTATCTTTTGTTCATCTAAAAAGAGATACCGGGAAAAGAATTTGACAAATTTGATCCATGGTGGAGGGTATATAAGACTCGGCCCGGCCGAACTTAGCACGCTTTTACTTGTTACTTGTTAATAATTGGGTAGTTTTTATACCCTCCACCATAGGATGGGGGATATACTAATTTCGTCATTTCGTCAGTTTGTAACTACTCGAAATATTCGTCTGAGACCCCATAAAATATATATATTCTTGATCGTCGTGACATTTTATGTCGATCTGGCCATGTCCGTTCGTCTGTCCGTCCGTCCGTCTGTCTGTCGAAAGCACGCTAACTTCCGAAGGGGTAAAGCTAGCCACTTGAAATTTTGCACACATACCTCTTATTAGTGTAGGTCGGTTGGTATTGTAAATGGGCCATATCGGTCCATGTTTTGATATAGATGCCATATAAACCGATCTTGGGTCTTGACTTCTTGAGCCTCTAGAGAGCGCAATTCTTATCCGATTGGAATGAATTGTTGCACGACGTGTTTTGTTATGATATTCCAACAACTGTACCATGTATGATTCAAATCGGTTCCTAACCTGATATAGCTGTCATATAAACCGATCTTGGGTCTTGACTTCTTGAGCCTCTAGAAGGCGCAATTTGAAATAAAATGCAAATGAAATGTTGCACGTGGTATTTCGTTATGATATCCAACAACTTGCCAAGTATGGTTCAAATCGGTTCATAACCTAATATAGCTGTCATATAAACAGATCCGGGGACTTGACTTCTTGAGCTTCTAGAGGACGCAATTATTAACCGATTTGGCTGAAATTTTGCATGACGTGTTGTGTTATGACTTTCAACAACTGTGCTAAGAATAATTCAATTCGGTCCGTAACCTGATATAGCTGCCATATAAACCGATCTTGGGTCCTGACTTCTTGAGCCTCTAGAGGTCGCAATTATTATCCGATTTGCCTGAAATTTTGCACGACTGATCCTTTCATGACCACCAACATACGTGTTTATTATGGTCTGAATCGGTCTATAGCAAGATACAGCTCCCATATAAATCGATCCCCCTATTTTACTTCTTGAGTCCCCAAAGGGCGCAATTCTTACTCGAATTGGCTGACATTTTACACAGGTCTCCAACATATAATTTAATTGTGGTCCAAACCGGACCATATCTTGATATCGCACTAATAGCAGAGTAAATCTTTTCTTATATCCTTTTTAGTCTAAGAAGAGATGTAGGGAAAAGAACTCCACAAATGCGATCCATGGTGGAGAGTATATAAGATTCGGCCCGGCCGAACTTAGCACGCTTTTACTTGTTACTTGTCAAATGTCTAAGAATAAAAGCCTAAAAATTGGCATCTACCGAAATACCGGTTGATCCAAAGTAACAACTTTTGGTATTGTACCTCGCAAATGTCGCCAGTATTAGGAGGAGATAACCACCACTGAAAAGGTTTTGTGATGTTCTCGTCGAAGTTCGAACCTCCCATGGTGGCCTCCCATATATACACGTTCTTGCTTACTTTGCCTTAAACCCAGTCAGTTTGAATTGTATTATTAACCATTAAATAATGGTGCATCATTAACTTTAGCGAACCTATGTGACATTAAATTACTCCACTGTAGTTAAAAAAAAAGGAAATCTGAAAGAATAAATGCCGTCATTGTTGTAAAAGGTTTTTCATTTACAGCAACAATCTATTAAATAGAGCCCCCAAGTCATGGACTTTGACCAATTTCTCTCTACTCTTGTTTTTGTTCACCAGACTACACAAAATGAAATTTAGCCGACGTTTTGTTTTGCCCACTGGCATATTTTGTGCCGAGGCTATTCTTGCTCCAGACTTATACATTATTCCTTTGAGTGTAACTATAAATAGACCACACAGACACACACATACCCCAACCTAGACAAAGATGTATGCAAATAGAAATTAAAATGCTGTTTTCCTTTTGTACATACCACTCATACAGACATATTCGATGACACAGTTACAAATGCATATTAAATTCAAAAGTCACAGACACGTTTATGTATTGTAGAAGCAAAGGAACTTTTTCACACACATATATACACACACATATCTCTCTACAACTGAGCATACATCACCAAAAAAGCAACTGATGACTAAAGTGAAGTATAGCCGACTATTTTAAATCTCTACTACGAGCATCATCACTACTTAGAGCATATATACAGCGATATTTCCTACAAATATTTTACAAGATTTTGGAAGATCGTTTATCCCCGCGATGGATAAAACAATCTTGGGGAAGTTTTTTATGCAATTGTTCTTCCGCATGAGTCGCGTAACACTCTTCTACGCTATCATTGGACAATCTATTGCGTGTTCGAATGTTTCAGCAACTCTTCGCGTCTTTTTCATTGGGCAATCTATCTGCGGGTATTTCAGCAACTCTTCGCGACGATTCTCTTGCAATCCATTGCGTTAAAATTGTCCACATGAATCGTAAAACACTCTTCTAGATTATCATTGGACAATTCATTGCGTGTGCGGAAGCTTCACCAACTCTTCGTGATGATTATTACGCAACCAATTGCTTTATAATCGCCCAGAAGATTTGTTTATAAACCGCCTGAGTTGACTTTTCGCGCTTGTTTTTATTATTATGCCTAGTGCATTTATGACTTGTATTGAATTATGTTATTCTGTGGTTTCTTTTGAGTGGACAACTCCACAAGACCAAACAGAATTGTCACTTGGTTTATATGACGATTGGTACTTAGAATGATGAATTTTGACGAGTAATAAAAAAAAGATTTAAGTTTTTTCGTGTTGTTGTTAATTTTTCGATCAAAAAACTTAACTTGTTATACATTTTTAATTCTGCCATTTGAATAACGCACAGCCCTTTTGCAATAATATTTGATAAATCTTTCAAAACACTTCTTTGTTTCTCGTCCAGGCGAGTAATGCGCAACTCTTCTAGAAGAGTAGTTTATGGTATATTTTATTTCTTCCAAGACGCTCATTTGTTACACATCCACACGTCCAGGCCAGTAATGCGCAACTCTTCTAGAAGAGTAGTTTATGGTATATTTTATTTCTTTCAAGACACTCATTTGTTAAACATCCACACGTTTCTTGCGCGATTCTAAGATATTTCAACACTCTTTTAATGTACCCTTTAGCAACTCTTAGGGAAGATTCGCGGAACACCCTTCCAGAAGATTCTTCTTAAGGACACAACTCCTTACGACGGAGAAATCGACTACGATTCTTAGACAAGCTCGTCCTTCTTCTAGAAGATTCGCGGAATATTGTAAGTATGCCGAAAAATGTTTGCAGGGCTGGCCTCACAGCCATTACAAACGTGCATCCTAAACAACATCAAAAACATTTCTCTTCCAGCGATGGAATGTTTTTAGGCCATGCAATTAATTAGATTCAAATTTGAATGTGAGCAAATTTTTCTATGAATCCTGTGCGCAGATTTAAGACATAGAAAAGAGCCTTTACCCATAAATGTCATATTCGAGTTTGGTGGCAGTAAATTTAGTATTGAAGAGTGTGGGATGATGTTGATGGTGTGGCTTGTTCCCACTGAGAAAAAGACTACATCATCCTACCCTAAGGCAAGCGTATATTGCACATACAGTTCTGTAGCATGGTTACTTACCACAATGCCCCAATCACCAAACCTTAGAGTAATGACCACATGCTAGCCTTATGACAAGTTTATGAAAATGAACCGGTGATATGAAGGAAAACATGGCTGCAAATCAAAATATGCATCTGACATGCAAAACACAAAATGGCGAAAGAAATAAAAAAAAAAACGAAATAGCCAACTAGAAAACACTTGGCAAGTCACATGCTGTTGGGGAAGTAAACAGAGTTGCCAATATGAAAAAAACAAGTGGATTTGTATACCCTCTAAGTAAGGACCACCGTAGCGCAGAGGTTAGCATGTCCGCCTATGATGCTGAACGCCTGCGTTCGAATCCTGGCGAGGTCCTGGTATTCCTCTGCTGACGCATATTTTTAGATACACAGATCCTAAGCCTGACGAAATTTTCCTGCTTTCGTAATGAAAATGAAGGGACACAAACTCCATCCCACAGGCATATATGACATGCTGATACAAGCAGAGTATATCTCCCTAAGCCTAGGAGCCAGTCTATCAGACACAGCTTGTAGTTCAACCGGTCATACATCATCAGGTCATGGCGAATTAAAGGAGTCGAAACTTCTTATCGCCCAAAGGATTTTCAGTAAAAATACAAATTTTGCCCATGAACATTCCACTAAGGAACAGGTGTAAACTTCTCACATATCAATGAGTGCAAAACCTCTTTGGAGAGAAGTTTTACATGGCATAGTACCTCACAAATGTTGCCAGCATTAGGAGGGGAAAACCACTGCTGAAAAATTTTCCAGGATTCGAACCCAGGCGTTCAGCATCATAGGCGGACATGCTAACCTCTGCGCTACGGTGGTCTCCGTAACTAAGACACAATTGTCTAATTAACCTCCGATGAATGCCTACAAGTGACAACCTCTTCTGGTGCTACGTTGTCCGTTGGAGAATTTCCCGGGAAATGTATATCAACGAGCAGTTCTAGTGTTTCCTCACTAGACACACCGCAATTGGTCTCGACGGCAGAATCTTTCTAGGCCTCAGATGTATCCTCCACGGAGCTGCAGAATTCCACCCCGGATTTGTTCTGCGCCTTTCTCAGCTCGCCTTATATTTTCTGAGTTCAGCCTTAGAGATGTCCCAATCGTATAGTGCTCTTGTTGCTTTCGCTCTGTTGAATAGTTGTCTGTAGTCCTTCTTTAGACCAAACAGCTCTGGGGGCCACCATGGTTGTCGCTGTTTGCCCTATGGCTTGGCTTGACACCTCGAAAGTTAGCGTGCTTTCGACAGGCGGACAGATGGACGGACAGGACCAAGTCAACTTAGAATTTCAAGGCCATCAAGAATATACATATATACTTTATGGGGTCTAAGACGAATATTTCGAGGTGTTACAAACGGAATGACTAGATTAGTACATCCCCATCCTATGGTGGAGGCTATAAAAAGTAGGTCCCTTTTTGTTGAGTATAAATTTTGATAGGACAGCACTCTTTATATGAGAGAAGCATCCCCGCTGGACCTTAATAGAATGCTCATGGGCAAATTTTCAAACCTAAATGGTGACCCTTCAATGAAATGAGTTTAGAAAAATAATTCCAAGAACAATAAACAAAGCTTTTGCTGTGAAACAGTTGGAACCTTTCAAAACATCAGATTGAAAAAAAAGAAATAAATTTTAAATTTCAAACTCAGCATGTTGAGCGAGAAAGATGGACACATAAATAAAACCAGCAAACAACAAAAAGCACAGATGAAGAATATATTTCACGGCATGCAAATGCAATTTGAATAAGTTCGCGAAGTCTGCTGCTGCCGTCAACATAAACCCAAATGAGGACTAGAGACGTGTACTTAAACTATTTTCATTCTTTAACTAAAACATTTTATTAGAGATTTTATTCAAACAGTTTGAGAATGGGAAGTAAAGCGATGGCAAAAAAGAAAAAAGAAATAAGCAGAGGCTTACAGAACGATAGACGGGCATATGTATGAATAGAAGAAAAGAAGGGTCGACAAGCGCAAAATGGAGCGGAATGAGCAGTGAGTAGACCATATTGTTTACACTGTGAATCTATTTCGGTTAGGTTGCCGGGATGATGGATGAGAAGTACCATTAGACTCCTGTACATATTTGAATACAGCTACCATATAGACCGATCTCCCGATTAAAAATCTTATGCCTATAACAAATAAAAGCGTGCTAAGCTCGGTCGGGTATCTTATATACCCTTCACCATGGATCGCGTTTGTCGCATTCTTTTCCCGATATATCTTTTTTTTAGGCAAACAAAGGATAGAAGAAAAGAATTCCAATGCTTTTGGAGCTATATCAAGTTATGGTCAAATTCGGAATTGATTTGTATGTAGAAGTCATTGTGTAGAAGTCATTGCGCAAAATTTCAGCCAATTGAATAAGAATTGCCCCCTTTAGGGGCTCAAGAAGTAAAATAGGGATATCGGTTCATATGACAGATTTTTCAGGTTATGATCCGATTTGAACCACATTTGGCACAGTTGTTGGAAGTCATAACAAAACACGTCATGCCAAATTTCAGACAAATCGGATACGAATTGCGTCCTTTAGAAGCTGAAGAAATAAAGATCCCAGATAGGTTTATAAGAAAGCTACATCAGGTTATGAAGCGATTTGAACCACATTTGACACAGTTGTTGGAAGTCATAACAAAACACGTCATGCCAAATTTCAGGCAAATCGGTTAAGAATTGCGTCCTCTAGAGGCTGAAAAAGTCAAGAATCCAGATCGATTTAGACGACAGCTATGTCAGGTTATGAACCGATTTGAACCACATTTGGCACAGTTGTTGGAAGTCATAACAAAACACGTCATGCCAAATTTCAGACAAATCGGATAGGAATTGCGAACTCTAGATGCTCAAAAAGTCAAGACCCCAGATCGGTTTATATGACAGCTATATCAGGTTATGGGCCCATTTCAACCATATCTAGCATAGTTGTTGGCAGTAGTTAAGAAACACGTCACGCCAAATCGGATAAGAATTGCGCCCTCTAGAGGCTCAAGAAGTCAAGATCCAAGATTGGTTTATATGGCAGCTACATCAAAACATGGACCGAAATGGCCCATTTTTAATCCTGACCGACCTACACTAAGAAGAAGTATTTGTGCAAAATTTCAAGACAAACGGACATGGCTAGATTGACTTAAAATGTCATGACGATTAAGAAAATAATTGTGGAGTGTATAAAAAGGGTATATATTACTCGATTTAGACGAAATTTTTTCAAATTGCAAATTTTGCCCTTGAACATTCCACTAAGGAACTGGGGCAAACTTCTCACATATCAATGAGTGCAGTCCGATACAAGTTTTAAGCTCAATGATAAGGGGCCACCTTTTTATAGCCGAGTCCAAGCGGCGTGTCGCAGTGCGACATCTCTTTTGAGAGAAGTTTTACATGGCATAGTACCTCACAAATGTTGCCAGAATTAGGAGGGTAAAACCACCGTTAAACATTTTTTTCTGATGGTCTGCCGAGGATTCAAACCCAAGCGTTCAGCGTCATAGGCGGACATGCTAACCTCTGCGCTACGGTGGCGTCCGAAATTTTCAGCAATAAGGTTTCCAATCCCTTCACTTCATTGTACAATCTGACCCGGATTGGACTGTGGTTGAAATAGATGTGTATAGCCTGATGTCCTTGATCTACTTGAATTCATAAAAAAACGGATATTCCATAAGGTTTGGAGTCAACTTAAAGTCAACCCAAAAAGTAATTGCGGATTTTTCATATAGTTGGCGTTGACAAATTTTTTCACAGCTTGTGACTCTGTAATTGCATTCTTTCTTCTGTCAGTTATCAGCTGTTACTTTTAGCTTGCTTTAGAAAAAAAGTATAAAAAAAGTATATTTGATTAAAGTTCATTCTAAGTTTTATTAAAAATGCATTTACTTTCTTTTAAAAAATCCGCAATTACTTTTTGGGCAACCCAATAGCATATCAGCTGGCTCGGTGTGCTTCGCTACACCCTAAAGTGGTTATTTAAAATTGAATGCTTCTAAAAATCTTGTGAAACTTTATGAAACTTGTGCCCAGAGCGATGGGTCGTTCTCGTATCTTCAATACTTTATTTGTTTATTGTATGTGTTGTTCAAATACATATTGCATCCGATACAAAAGCTTAAAAGCCCCAAAAGACTTTGTTGAATCATAATTCGAATAGGATATCAAAGTCCCTTATGATGATATCTATTCTATTGTTTTAAAAATTAGAGGCCACCACAGCTTAAAGATTAACATGTCGTCCTGTCACGCTGAACGCCGGGGTTTGAATCCTGGCAAGAACATTAGCAAAAATTTTCGGCGGTGATTATCCCCTCCTAATGCTGTCGAAAATTGTGAGCTACTATTCCATGTAAAAACTTTTCCCCAAAGAGGTATTGGGTTACGGCTCGCCGTTTGGACTCGGCTATAAAAATTAGGTCATTTAGCATTGTGCTTACTTTTGAATCGGAAAGCACTCATTACTATGTGAGAAGTTTGCCCCTGTTCTGTAATGGATTGCCCTGCCCCTGTTCCATAATGAATTATTCCTGGCAAATTGCGATTTAGTTTTTAAATTAGAATTAGCTTTTTATTTCCTTTGTAGGACAATAACGTCAAATAAATCTTTCAACTTTCAAGTTGCGTTAAATTTTGGTATTCCGGAGTCAATTTTTTTGCATATAAAACAAAGGACACGGAGAAAGTGCGCATTTCTAAACATTCAAACTAAATTTGCTTTTATGATGTCAATCAGCTCTTTGATATTGGCTTATATTGGCTTTCATGAATGTGCTTTATATTCAGGTTACGCAGCTGTTTTGGTGAAGGTATCTATGGAATGATAACATCTGCTTTAAATTGCTTTATTATACACCGTAGTCTTGGAGAGGAGCAGGAAATGCAACATTTTTGAACTCTCTGTGGGCAACACCTTAACAAACAAAAATTAAACCTAGTGGCAAATGAACACAAAATATCGATTTCAGTGCGACATGTTTGAAAAAATGGTACACTTTGTTGGACAATCAAGTGTAGCGCTCAAAGACATCAATACAACTTTCAAAATGTGCACAGAATCATGTGTATGCCATGGGAGTAGTGTAATTGTGTAGACCAAAAATCTGCCATTACACAAAAATATGCATTGGGAAAGGAACAGCTAACGGACAGGGTTGTTGAGCGTATGAAATGTGATATTTATATCAGAGAGCTGTTTTCGCAATAAACACGATATACGTACAACATACCAACGTACGGCTCTTGAGGCGTTCACACCTAATATGGCCGATGAGTTATTCTAACCAAATGACGAAACGCGTCCCAGAGTGGTTGGTGTGTGCGGTGATCTCTGGATTTTCTTCTCCATTGCAAACAAAATCTCCCATCATTGAGCTCGTCTCGAAAGAGAAACATAAAAATCAACATTGATTTGAGTCCCTTATTGTCTCGAATAACCTCCATGCACGCTAAAGGGGATAGAATCATGTGTACACAGAATCATGTGTATACCATGGGAGTAGTGTAATTGTGTAGGCAAAAAATCTGCCATTACACAAAAACATGCATTGCGAAAGGAACAGCTAGCGGACAAGGTTATCGAGCATGTGTAATGTGGCATTTATATCAGAGAGGCGTTTTCGCAATAGATACTTGTCCCCAAGTTCGAATCTCAGATTCGTATATTACTCCCTTTTGACATTGTCCCAATCGTTCCGCAAGAGCATTTGGGGGATATTTGGAGAATTTCAAATACTTGTTCCCTAATATTCGTGCACTACTTTCAAAGACCTTTCATTTAAGTCCCATATTTTAACGGTTGATAGATTATCAGATTCGTATTCCAATGCCAATGACCTTTTTCTATTAGGGGCTCATATTGTCTCGTTCGTTCCAATGTTATTTTGAGGACTATTTGGCGGCCACCGTAGCGCAGAGATTAGCATGTCCGCCTATGACGCTGAACGAACGCCTGGGTTCGAATCCTGGCGACGAGACCATCATGAAAACTTTCGGCGGCGGTTTTCCCCCCCTAATGCTGGCAACATTTGTGAGGTACTATGCCATGTAAAACTTCTCTCCAAAGAGGTATCGCACTGCGGCACGCCCTTCGCACTCGGCTATAAAAAGGAGGCCCCGTATTTTTGGAAAATGTTGCCCCTGTTATGTCGTGCCAAATTTTGAAAACAAATTCATATTCTATTCCCAAATACCCCTAATGTGAGTTCCATTCCGTTCCTATCTGTCTATATTTCCGCTTGGAAACAAGATTGGCACTCCTTGAGACGAGTTATAGTTCCAAATACCCTTGAGCCCCCTATTGTCCCGGATTGGGGCGGCGGCCCTGAGACGCCAACATTTTGATTGGAAATTCGTATTCTACTCCTAATTACTTTTCATTCAAGTACCATGTTACCTCAATTAGTTGAAATGGTGGCGGGAGCTCAACGATCGAAGATGTTTTTTGCAATGGAAAAAGAATACCAGAGATCACAACACACCACAGAGGCTGGAACAATGAGGTTTGATCTGTATGGTGTTCAGTGATGTCGCAAGAAGCTAAGCTGCGGGCTACACGGCGCGTACATAGTTTGCGGATACTGGAATGCTCTTTAGGGAGTGGATGCAACGGCAATCGCGGACAATCAACGGTATCGAGCGGAGAGTCTCAGTGGTAGGCCAGGCGGCACCGGCTCTTGCACAAATACTGAGTGCCTTTGATGCTCGATATAACAAGGCGATCCTTTAAATAACCAATGGCCACCCTGTTCCCACGGCGATCGATCCTTTGGACCGGAGCGGACTTGCTCACCTACAGGAGCTTGACGAGGATTGCCAACTCCACATGAAAATGTGGCAACAACAATAACTATGGGACGCGTTTCGTCTTAGGTTAGAGATTTTTCAACCATATAGTTGTGGAGGCTTCATGAACCATACATTGTGGTAGGTCGTACTTATATCGAATATACCACAAAAACGTGTCTACGATGTAAGCACGATATTAGCACAAGTTTGACACCTTTCACTCTAGTTTAAGCCTAATGATAAGGGCTTCCTTTTTATAGCCGATTCCGAACGGCGTGCCGCTGTGCGACACCTCTTTGGGGTGACGTTTTTTTTTTACATGGCTTTTGCAAATGGCACAGTACCTCACAAATGTCGCCCGCATTAGAAAGGGAAAAACACCGCTGAACATTTTTATACCCAACACCATAGGATGGGGTTGGGTATAACACCTCGAATTATTGATTTAAGACCCCTATTAAAGTATATATATTCTTGATAGTCTGAACATATTGATTTAATTTAGCCATGTCCGTCCGACCGTCCGTCCTCCATCTTATTGATGCAATTCTTTGGGGATTGCAATAGGCCATATCAGTTCAGATTTGGATATAGGTCCCATACCTACCGATCTCCCGATTTTACATATTTAACCACAATGGTTATCCGATCAGGCTGAAATTTTGCATGTAGTGTTCTGTTACGATGTTCAATAACCGTACCAAGTACGGTTGAAATCGTTCTATAACCTGACATAGCTCCTATATAATCAGATCTAATAAATTGACATCTTGAGCCCCTGGAAGCCGCAAGAAATTTTGCACAAAGACTTCTTATAAGCATAGGTCGGTTGGGATTGTAAATGGGTCACATGGCAAAAATGGTTCAAATCGGTCCATAACCTGATGTAGCTGCCATATAAACCGTAGAAGGCCCAATAACTACTCGATTTGGCTGAAATTTTGTACAACTGCTTCTGCAACCTTCAACATACGTGGCATATGGTCTGAGTCGATCTATAGCCTAATACAACTCCCATATAAAACGATATCCCTATTTTCCTACTTGAGCCTCTAAAGGACGCAATCCTTATTCGAATTGGATGAAATTTTACACAATGACATAGACACAAAGATTATGGTCCGAATCGGACTTTTACTTGATATAGCTCCAATAGCATAGCAATTATTTTCTTTAAACCTTTGTTGGCCTAAAAGGAGATCCCGGGAAAAGAACTCGACAAATGCGACCCATGCTGGAGGGTATATAAGATTCGGCCAGGCTGAATTTAGCACGCTATTACTTTTTTTAGATACTAGATTTTGAAGCAAAGAAACTTCATTCATTTCATTCAATTCCTCATTACTTATGAAAAGAAAAATCATAAAAGTGCTATGTTGCCATTGAGATTTTTGTAGTATTCCAAAAAAGTGACCGTGAAAACTATTTGTTGAAAGTCATACCAAAACGATATGCGCAAAATTTCAGCCATATCGGATAAGAATTGCGCCCTCTAGAATCTTAAGAAGTCTAATCGGGAGAAAGGTTTATATGGGAGCTATATCAAGCTATAGACCCATATGGATAGATTCCCTCACATTTTTCGAGCCGATTTCTTTCCGGATTCGGTAAGAATTGTCGCATCTTTCGTCCGACTATATCAGACGTTAGACAATGTCGTATCATATTGTTAGCTGGGAGTATACTCAGCGTCTTGCATCTAACAGATTTCTTTTTTTTATCTAACGACTGTTGTTGTAACAAATGAGTCTTAAGTGAAAGGCAATGCTCGAATTTTAAAAAAGTAAAAGCGTGCTAAATTTGATCGGGCAGAAACCTAAAGGGTGATTTTTTTGAGGTTAGGATTTTCATGCATTAGTATTTGACAGATCACGTGGGATTTCAGACATGGTGTCAAAGAGAAAGATGCTCAGTATGCTTTGACATTTCATCATGAATAGACTTACTAACGAGCAACGCTTGCAAATCATTGAATTTTATTACCAAAATCAGTGTTCGGTTCGAAATGTGTTCATTCACCGTTCAGCGATGAGGCTCATTTCTGGTTGAATGGCTACGTAAATAAGCAAAATTGCCGCATTTGGAGTGAAGAGCAACCAGAAGCCGTTCAAGAACTGCCCATGCATCCCGAAAAATGCACTGTTTGGTGTGGTTTGTACGCTGGTGGAATCATTGGACCGTATTTTTTCAAAGATGCTGTTGGACGCAACGTTACGGTGAATGAACACATTTCGAACCGAACACTGATTTTGGTAATAAAATTCAATGATTTGCAAGCGTTGCTCTTTAGTAAGTCTATTCATGATGAAATGTCAAAGCATACTGAGCATCTTTCTCTTTGACACCATGTCTGAAATCCCACGTGATCTGTCAAATACTAATGCATGAAAATCCTAACCTCAAAAAAATCACCCTTTATATACCCTCCACCATGGATCGCATTTGTCGAGTTCTTTTTCGGTATCTCTTTTTAGACAAATAAAGGATAAACGAAAAGAATTGCTATGCTAATTGAACTGAATGTTGGAGACCACAATAGAAGTCATTGTATAAAATTTCAGCCAAATCAAATAAGAATGGCGCCTTTTAGGGGCTCAAGAAGTAAAAAAGGGAGATCGGTTTATAAGGGAGCTGTATCAGGCTATAGACCGATTCAGACCACATTTGACACGTATGTTGGAGGCAATGGGAGAAGCCCTTGTACAACAAGAAGTCAAGATCCCAGATCGGTTTGTATGGCAGCTATATCAGATTATGGACTGATTTGAACCCTATTTGGCACAGTTGTTGAAAGTCATAACAAAACACCTCATGGAAATTTTCAGCTCAGTCGGAAAGGAATTTCGCCTTCTAGTGGCTCAAGAAATCAAGATTCAAGATAGGTTTATATGGCAGCTATATCAGGTTATAGAGCAATTTGGACTACATTTAGCACACTTGTTGGAAGTCATAACGAAACACGTCGTTCAAAATTTCAGCCAAATCGGATAATAATTGCGCCCTCTGGAGGCTCAAGAAGTCAAGACCCCAGATCGGTTTATATGACAGCTACAATATATCAGATTATGGACCGATTTGAACCACAATTGATATAGTTATTGAAAATCATAACAGAACACCTCATGCAAATCGGGTAAGAATTACGCCCTCTAGTGGCTCAAGAAGTCAAGATCGTTTTATATGGCAGCTATATCTATTGGGTTGCCCAAAAAAAAGGATTTTTTAAAAGAAAGTAAATGCATTTTTAATAAAACTTAGAATGAACTTTAATCAAATATACTTTTTTTACACTTTTTTTTCTAAAGCAAGCTAAAAGTAACAGCTGATAACTGACAGAAGAAAGAATGCAATTACAGAGTCACAAGCCGTTGAAACAATTTGTCAACGCCGACTATATGAAAAATCCGCAATTACTTTTTGGGCAACCCAATATATATGAACCGATATGGCCTAATTACAAACCCAACCGACCTACATTTATGAGAATTATTTGCGCAACATTTCAAGCGGCTAGCATTATTTCTTCCAAAGTTAGCGTGCTTTCGACAGATAAACGGACGGACAGACATACGGACATGGCTAGATCGACTTAAAATGTCTTGACGATCAAGAATATATATACATTGTGGGATCTTCAACGAATATTTCGAGGAGTTACAAACAGAATGACGAAATTAGTATACCCCCATCCTTTGGTGGAGGGTATAAAAATCCAGACTTATCTCTCGCACCTTCGTTCAGAGAATTTTCCTGGGCGTATTTAAGTCAGTTACATTTCTCTTTTCTATAAACAGAGCACTCGTTACGTGATTATGGGTGTCCAAAGTTCGGCCCGGTAAAATTGAATAACCTACACAACTATTGTGGCACAGGGTATTATAGCATAGAACATTTGTTTTCAACATCCAGAAAGGAAAGAGCTAGAATATGGATGGACTCAGAATCACTTTCTGATTGAATTAAATAAAATTTGTCAGTCTGTCCGCCTGTCTGTTCACTCCTCTATCCGTTTGTCTGCCTTCCCATGGTAATTTGTGTACAAAATACAGATGGCAATTTGTATCCAATCACCTTAAATCTTGGCTGAAACAACATTTTTTTGTCAGATTTTTCTTTCAAAAGCCTTAGAAAGCGCTTTAATCAACCCCTATCCTCAAAATGTTGCACACAGTCTTATTCTATGAATTCGACCATGCATACAGGTTTTAGTCAAAATCGTTTCTGATTTATATGTAGCTCCAAACCCCCTGACCAGATAGATTCATACAAACATACAGTCTCTAGAAACCTCAATTTTTTGCAAAATATTTGTTAAAAAAAATAAAATTTGCCACGATCTAAGACACAAATACATAAACAATACTTTCAAGAAAGGAAAAATACTTTTGTTATGGTTTACTACTCTATTTGGCTCACACAAATTAATGCACTACACATTTAATTGTTCATTAAGAATTCAAACAAAATGGAATTTTCCTGCATCCACTGTAAAAGCACTGGACTTTACACAAAGTTAATTTTCACCGCATTCGAATACTTTGTGGTTTGCTGTAGATGTCTCAGCATTTATACACTAAAACAAAAGCAAAGATAAAGTCAAGAAAGTGGAACGAAAAAAGCAACCCTGGGATATGGCAAAACTCAGTGACTAAATTTGCACGAACACCAGACGACAATTTCACTTACTAAAATATTTAAATATTTAACTACTGCCAAGGGGCGAAGAAGCTATTTTACGGGCATTTAACATTCGAGTCGTGCACCGGGGTGATAATCCTTGTGATTATTTTGTTTATGTTCCTTGGAAAAGTGGAAAACCAAGTGTTTGTAAGCTCTCGCTTATTCTTGCTATCTTGTGTCACAGCTCTCTGTTTTAGGTGTTTTTCTTTTTTTTCAGAGTCATCCTTACCTTAGAAGTCGAAGAATAAGAACAAGAAAAACATCGTCATCGCTGTTCGTTTTCATTTTATTTCACAAATGGCATGTCCAATTGCTCGGTAAGTGCAACAGCCATTTTAGATGCCACCAAAATAAAAAAAAAGCACTAAGAACAGCGATGACGACGACAACAGCAACGACAAAAAAGGATGTCAAGAAATTGCACAAGTTTTCCCCCCCAGGACCAGTAAATAAACGAAACATCATCAACATAAATGAAATGTACATTAAACTCCTTTCCCGGCCATCTATGTATACAGGGAGATGATGAAGAGTTAAAGGATAACGGGAGGGGGGAAAGACTTCTAGCAGTTTGACAACATTTGTGTTTATATTTTTAATGAGAGAACTTTGTTGAATTTGTATAACTTGTAGTGTACCACTGCTAATTACGATACCAAACGTTGATGTTTCTAGTTCGTCGAAATGGGGAGGTGAATTCCTAAGGCTATGTTTTTTTAAGGTTTTTGAAATGTAAAGACTTTTGACAAGTGTCACAGCTTAAAGGAATACTCTGTCAAAACTTAACAAAGAATTTCAATGAAGCTTTTCATGGAAATATTTCTTTGAAATCAGACAAAAAAAAAATTCTAAAAATTTCATATGAAAATATCAGACATTTACACTGGTCTTCACAAAACTTAATGTAGGTTTGAAATGGATTTATTTGACAGATTTCCTTTACAGAAATGTCAAATAAACCTATTTTAAGGCTCTATTAAGTTTTGTAAGTAAGGGCGTTAGTTCGCCTGAGATCAAAGTTAAGTTTGAACAAAGCGTGCTAAGTACGGCCGGGCCGAATCTTATATACCCTCCACCATGGATCGCATTTGACGAGATCTTTTTCCGGTATCTCTTTTAAGGCCAAAAAACGATAAAAGAAAATAATTGCTATTGCTATTGGGTTGCCCAAAAAGTAATTGCGGATTTTTCATATAGTCGGCGTTGAAAATTTTTTTCACAGCTTGTGACTCTGTAATTGCATTCTTTCTTCTGTCAGTTATCAGCTGTTACTTTTAGCTTGCTTTAGAAAAAAAGTGTAAAAAAAAGTATATTTGATTAAAGTTTATTCTAAGTTTTATTAAAAATGCATTTACTTTCTTTTGAAAAATCCGCAATTACTTTTTGGGCAACCCAATATATCAAGAACAAGAAATCCGCAATTACTTTTTGGGCAACCCAATATATCAAGTTATGGTCCGATTCGAACCATAATCGAGAGTCATTTTGTCAAATTTCAGCCAATTTGAATAAGAATTGCGTCCTTTAGGTGCTCAAGAAGTAAAATGGGGAGATCAATCTATTGGGTTGCCCAAAAAGTAATTGCGGATTTTTCATATAGTCGGCGTTGACAAATTTTTTCACAGCTTGTGACTCTGTCATTGCGTTCTTTCTTCTGTCAGTTATCAGCTGTTACTTTTAGCTTGCTTTAGAAAAAAGTGTAAAAAAAGTATATTTGATTAAAATTAATTCTAAGTTTTATTAAAAATTCATTTACTTTCTTTTAGAAAATCCGCAATTACTTTTTGGGCAACCCAATATATGGGGGCTATATCAGGCTTTCAACCGATTCAGACCATATTTGACACGTATTTTGAAGGTCATCGCAGAAGCCGTTGTATAAAATTTCAGCCAAATTGCGTAATAATTGCGCCCTCTATAGGTTCAAGAAGTCAAGATCCCAGATCGGTTTATATGGCAGCTTTATCAGGTTGTGGACTGATTTAAACCCAGGCGTTCAGCGTCAAAGGCGGACATTCTAACCTCTGCGATACGGTGGCCTCCTGTCATAACAGAACACGTCATGCAAAATTTCAGCCAAATCGGATAATAATTGCGCCCTCTAGAGGCTGAAGAAGTCAAGACCCAGATCGGTTTATATGGCAGCTATATCAGGTTATGGATAGATTACAACAATACTTAGCACAGGTGTTGGAAGCCATAACAGAACACCTCTACAGGCTCAAGAAGTCGAGGCCTGATCGGTTTATATGACAGCTATGCGAGGTTATGGATCGATTTCAACCATACTTAGCACAGTTGTTGGAAGCCACGAAAAAAAACCTTATATAAAATTTCAGACAAATCGGATAAGAATAGCGCTTTCAAGTGGCTCAAGAGGTCAAATAATAAACGTAATTTATGGTCCCAAGAACTTAAATCGGAAAATCGGTATATATGGCAGCTACATCTAAATGTAGACCGATCTGGATCCCATTGAACTGGGATGTCGAGTGGCCCAACATAAGTCGATACCCCACATTTCAGTAAAATCGGATAATAAATGCGCTGAATAACTTAAATAGGGAGATCTGTATATATGGCAGATATATTCAAATCTGAATCCATCTGGGCCTATTTGAACACGAATATCGAGACGTTTAACGCAACTCATTGTTCCTAATTTCAGCAAAATCGTTTAATTAATTCACCTTTTTATGGTCTAAAACCTTAAATAGGGACATCGGTATACATGGCACCTACATTCAAATCTAGATTGATGTGGGCCGTAATGAACAGGGATTTTGAGGAACCTAACACAACTCGCTGTGCCAAATTTCATCGAAATCGGACAATAAATGCGCCTATTATAGGATCAAGACCTTAAATCGAGAGATCTGTATATGTGGCAGCTATATCCAAATCTGGGGAAAAAATGCACTTTACAGGGCGCACCCTCAACGCGAATCTTAAGTCCATCTTAGGGGCCAAATACCCCCCAAAATTTGCTCTTAAATAAAGAAAACTTAGCCAAAAACAATTGCGCAATTTTGTGAATTTTGGTCCAAATATGGACTAATCTGGGCCAAATCAAACGAGGTCGAGGGGCCTAACATTACTTATTGCCCCAAATTTCAGCAAAATCAGATAATAATTGTGTTTTTTATGGGCCCAAGACCTTAAATCGAGAGACTGGTCCATATGGCAGAAATATTGAAATCTGGCCCGATCTGGGCCATATTGCTCTGGGATGTTGAGAGGCCTATCACAACTTACTGTCCCAAATTTCAGCGAAATCGAATATTAAAGAGTGGATTTAATGCGCCTAAGACCCTAAATTAGCCGATCGGTTTATATTGGGGCTGCAGTCTGTGGAGGCTCAGTGTGCGACCGAGCAGCCGAGGCATACGAAAACCCGGCACTCGAATTGCGGGGCCAGTCTGTGGAGGGCCAACGTGCGACCGAGCAGCCGAGGCATATGAAAACCTAGCACTCAAATTACCGGATAGATCGATCGCTAAATTTCTTAAATGCCTCCTGCCTCCTCTAGCATCCCTAGCCAGCAAAGCTAAGCGCTTAGGGCAGGAGTGAGAGTTTGCCGTATGGCGAGCATCGGCAGACTCATCATGTACAGCCTCCTCCTCACACTTACCAGGCCCATGTGGAGCAGCACATTTCAAACAGCGATATTTCATCGTAAAGTTCGCGGACACATGCGAAAAACATTAACAATTGAAGCACTGCTTCACTTCATGCCCTTACCATTTCGCGTGTTCACTCTACAGTGAAGCATAAGATCAACTCTGCATAACTTCTCGATATCAACGCCCCTACCCAAACGAACCGCCCATTTATCGGACGAAATATTCGTTGCATCAAGAAACACAAACTTGAAATTAAGCGAAGTGAAAAACTCCTGAACCTCTTCCTTCGAAAACTCACAAATAAGTCCAACAACCAGGACAGAGTAGTGAAGCAGATCCCTAGAAGTGTGAGTATGCATTTCATAACCGTGCTCCCCCAACAGAGCCTAAGTTCTTGCAAAATTCTCAAGAGCCCTCAGTCTGATTGAAATTGAGGACTTACCAGTCAACCAGTTGAAAAAGTCTTCCCTCTTCAGATGGCTCAGAAGCAGCGTCGTCGCCTCCCTAGTACGGACATTGTACAGAGTAATTACAGGAAGAAGTCTCCCGGAGTTACCCTTGGTCGCATCACCAGTCTGTGGAACCCTCGGCGTGACTTCTACATAATCGGGTGGTGTCTCTCTGGTCTTCCCCGATGATGTTTTTAAGATATGCTGTTTTCGAAGATGGAGGTCACCGTAGCGCAGAGGTTAGCATGTCCGCCTATGACGCTGAACGCCTGGGTTGGAATACTGGCGAGACCATCAGAAAAAATTTTCAGCGGTGGTTTTCCCCTCCTAATGCTGGCAACATTTGTGAGGTACTATTCTCTCCAAAGAGGTGTCGCACTGCGGCACGCCGTTTGGACTCGGCTTTAAAAAGGAGGCCCCTTATCATTGAGCTTAAAACTTGAATCGGACTGCACTCATTGATATGTGAGAAGTTTGCTCCTGTTTCTTAGTGGAATGTTCATGGGCAAAATTTGCAATTTTTTTTCTTCGCAGATGTCTTCCAAAATAATGTCTCCGCAGATGATGTCCCTACAGATGTCACTAGTGGTGCTGCTGTAGTTGACACACCAGTGTCATCTCTTTCTCCATTACCTTCTTCGGCTAAAACAAGTACATGTTCATTGCGTTGCGTCGTGTCATATCGCCCAAACGATGCCAATATAATTGGGTTGCCCAAAAAGTAATTGCGGATTTTTTAAAAGAAAGTCAATGCATTTTTAATAAAACTTAGAATGAACTTTAATCAAATATACTTTTTTTACACTTTTTTTTCTAAAGCAAGCTAAAAGTTACAGCTGATAACTGACGAAAGAAAGAATGCAATTACAGAGTCACAAGCTGTGAAAAAATTTGTCAACGCCGACTATATGAAAAATCCGCAATTACTTTTTGGGCAACCCAATAGTTGGTTTTGCACACTTTTGGGTGATATGACAATCTTTTGGGCACAATAAAATTTTTTTGAAAATGATTTTGGACCTCTGATGGCAATAGTTATGATATATGACCCAACCAAAAAAAAAAAATATTAATCTCATAATCCCAATATAATTTGCGTAATATGCCACATATAAGATGGGCTTAGTGTTTTTGGATATTTTGGTTTATTGGAACTTTAGAATGTCACAACATCCAAATCCAAAATTTGGATTTTGTGACATTCATTTGGGCTTTTCGACATTCCAAAAACTCGTTTTTGGGCTTTGTGACATCGTTTGGGCGATATGACTTGTGTCGTTTTGGGCGAAATGACGCTACGCTCATCATCATCCATCGCCATACCTGGGTCTTCGGCTATACAGGCAGCATTATCGTTATTTTAACCACAAGAGAGTGAATTTCGTAGCAAAGAAAACTTCTCTAAGACCCGCTGGATAGAGTTCGTGAGTGTCTGAACCTGCTGTCGGTAGTCATCCGCTCCAGCCTGCGCAAGGCGCACTTGGTCAACCAAGCTATCATCGGCCAATTTCAAATTTATATTGTTGTCCGTTCGAAACGATTTGGCCTCAGATACAGAGCTAGTATCAAAGGCTACACTTACGTCAGTCTTTTCCGCCGAATTTTTACCTACAGGCTTCTTGTTGGGTTGGCCACCAATGGCAGATCCTGAAGCACTCGGCATCATTGATTCGTCTATCGAGTTGATTTCCTTTACACCCAGGGTTAGATGGTAGTCAATCTGCAGAAATTTCGGCTGCTGCAACGGCTTTCTCACGTCCACCGTAGCAAGCGCCTAAAATAATTTTTGATTTATTTCCAATCTCGAAGTTACCGCCTACATATGCCCATTTTAAGAATCCTAAATGTGGAATTGATTCGTCAGTCTATATGACAGTTATGTTCAAACAAAGCCTGCTTAGAATAGTATTTGGCACGGATGGTAGAAGCCCTATACAAGTCTCGATTATATATTTAATAGAAATCAGGTGATAAATTCGTTGCCCTTATTAGCCCAACTGTAAGTCGGACAAGCTTGCGAGACTAGGAACTACCCTACACGTTCCAGGGATACTAGAATCTGTGGGTATGCCTATAACGACATGTAAGCTACGTTTTTAGAACCAGGCCCGAAGGGCAACGAATGATAGATGGTCACACAAAAGGGGGCTGTGAGCATTCCAAAACTATGTGGCCTAATATAGGCTTGAAGAAGTCTTCTGCTTTGCTGTCATTGGCTAGAACAGACGTTTTAGCCGTTGTGGCCATTATGGCAGGTCACTGTCTAATCGGATAACATGTTGACAGACTCAAAGGTTGCCAGCAACAACTTTTGCAGAAGCTGTGAGGACATCAAAGAAGAAGAGACTATAGAACACGTTCTGTGTGTGTGTCCCGCACTAGCGATCAGAAGGTGTTTCTCTTTAGTTCTCATTTATTTGAGAACGTGTCTGATTTAGCGGATGTGAACATTCCCAAGTTTTTGAGCATTTTAAAGCAATCCAGATGGTTCAACGGTAGAAACCAGAAGGCATCTTCCTTCTTTGGTTCCTGTGGTATCACAATGGACGACAACGTCTAAGTGAGTCTGATGGCAGGCTGCCACTTAAAGCTAACCTAACCTAGCCCAAGGCCTGAAGTGGACCTTATTGAGCTCTATATATTGGGTTGACCAAAAAGTAATTGGGGATTTTTTAAAAGAAAGTAAATGCATTTTTAATAAAACTTAGAATGAACTTTAGTCAAATATACTTTTTTTACACTTTTTTTCTAAAGCAAGCTGAAAGTAACAGCTGATAACTGACAGAAGAAAGAATGCAATTACAGAGTCACAAGCAAAATTTGTCAACGCCGACTATATGAAAAATCCGCAATTACGTTTTGGGCAACCCAATACAAATATGGTCCGATATGAACTATACCTTCTATTGATAATAAGTGGTCTTTTTTTTAAACTTCAGCTAAAGAAGTCGAAGTCTAGATGCCATTCAAATGAATTCTCTGATTTTGATTCGTAGAAAATCCATGCTAGTGGTTTAAAAACAGCTTGTCCCTCTTCACCCGTTTATAACGTATTATTTCCAATATAAACTTTTGTTGTACCACTTTAAGAAGTGCATGCAAGTCAGTTAATCCACCGTATCACACACTCCTTCTATTCATTCTGTTTTGAAACAATAACTGTCTATACCGTTATATGCAAACACATTCATGCTGCTCATATGGCAGTCCACACATACACTCACATGTATTCGTTAGTGGTATGTAACAAAAAATTTATATTCGTGGAATTCATTCAGCGGCTGTCAATTGTTTTCGTGATGCGAAAACAAAAAAAAAAAAACCCACAGAACACAAAATTGTTGTTAAGCTCTTCAAGAACTTCAATATTTTTTGGCTTTTCCAGCCACCGACTCCAACATAAGTACTGAAATGTGCATGTACGTACGCGACTATACGAAGTACCAAAGAGCTCGAAATCCACCATTAAGACCGTGACTGTGTTTTTTTTTTTTTTTTTTTTTTTTTTTTTTTTTTTGCAGTCATTCGCACTTGTTCTTCTCTTGCAGCTTGCCACAAAGCACAGCACTTGTGAAACATTTAAAATGAAACACGCTGAGCTGTTGTGAATACAAGTGATGAGTGGTATACATATATTGTACATTCATATGTGGCAAATGCCAAAGTGGATGCAACTAAGATGGGTAACTCAAAAGTGCAGTGATATGGGATAAATAGTAAGACACATCCATAATGGGCCAATTAAGATTTCCATGGACTTGAGTAGACCTTCGATTTAAATTCTTCAGTCCCTTGAATTCTTAATTATACCCTACACCACTACTGTGGTACAGGGTATTACAACTTAGTGCATTTGTTTGTAACAAGAAAAAGAGAAGAGAGATAGACCCATTGATAAGTATACCGATCAACTCAGAATCACTTTCTGATTCGCTATGTCCGTCTGCCTGTCTGTCCGTCTGTTCATGTTAATTTTTATACAAAGTACAGGTCGCAGTTTTTATCCGATTATCTTAAAATTTGGTACAGGCATATTTTTCGCCCTAGAAACGAAGCCTATTAAAATTTGCAAAAATCGGTTCAGATTTAAATATAGCTCCCATATATATGTTCGTCCGATTTGCCGTAATATTGCAATAAAATGGTCATTTGTTAACCGATTCTCTCGAAATTTTGCTGGAAGGATTCTCTTTTGATTCTGGACATTACTGGTGTATTTCATAGAAATCGGTGCAGATAAAGATATAGCTCTCATGTATATATATCGCCCGATTTCACTCCTAGAGCCACTGCAAGCGCATTTATCGACCAATCTTCTCAAAACTTCGTCCAACGCTTTCATTGTCGGCTTCCTCAATGTCTGTAAAGTTTGCTCGAAATCGGTTCAGATTTGGATATAGCTCCCATATATATGTTCGTCCGATTTGCAGTAATATTGCAATAAAATGGTCATTTGTTAACCGATTCTCTCGAAATTTGGCAGGAAGGATTCTCTTTGATTCTCGACATTACTGGTGAATTTCATAGAAATCGGTTCAGATAAAGATATAGCTCTCATGTATATATATCGCCCGATTTCACTCCTAGAGCCACTGCAAGCGCATTTATCGACCAATCTTCCCATAACTTCGTCCAGCGCTTTCATTGACGACTTCCTCAATGTCTGTAAAGTTTGCTGGAAATCGGTTCAGATTTGGATATAGCTCCTATATATATGTTCGTCCGATTTGCAGTAATATTGCAATAAAATGGTCATTTGTTAACCGATTCTCTCGAAATTTGGCAGGAAGGATTCTCTTTTGATTCTCGACATTACTGGTGAATTTCATAGAAATCGGTTCAGATATAGATTTAGCTCTCATGTATATATATCGCCCGATTTCACTCCTAGAGCCACTGCAAGCGCATTTATCGACCAATCTTCCCAAAACTTCGTCCAGCGCTTTCATTGACAACTTCCTCAGTGTCTGTAAAGTTTGCTGGAAATCGGTTCAGATTTAGATATGGCTTCCATATAAATGTTCGTCCGATTCGGAGTAATATTGCAATAAAATGGTCATTTGTTAACCGATTCTCTCGAAATTTGGCAGGAAGGATTCCCTTTTGATTCTCGACATTACTGGTGAATTTCATAGAACTCGGTTCAGATAAAAATATAGCTCTCATGTATATATATCGCCCGATTTCTCTCCTAGAGCCACTGCAAGTGCATTTATCGACCAATCTTCCCAAAACTTCGTCCAGCGCTTTCATTAACGACTTCCTCAACGTCTGTAAAGTTTGCTCGAAATTGGTTCAGAATTAGATATTGCTCCCGCATTGAGCTTATAGGGTAGGTGTAGGGTATTATACAATCGGCACCGCCCGACTTTTGGCCTTTCTTACTGGTTTTTATATGGTTGGAATGACGTATGTGAAGTACCTTTATTCCCCCATACAAAACGGATATCCTGATTTGATTTCTTGAGAAGCCTCAAGTTTTGCAGATTTGGCTGAGATTTGGTAGGTAAAGTACATTTATCCTGTCTTACAACCACACCCAATGTCGACTTAGCCATTTGACTTCTTAGGGCCCTAGAGACTTCCATCATTGGCCGATTTAATTTCTTCAAACTAATCGGGATGAAAACTGAATTGGGTTAGGTTACGTGAGGTTAGGTGAGGTTGAAAATACGCCCCTATGGACATACACCTAAGCCAGCAATCGGCTTGTTATGCGTTCTGAATACTAAAAAGTAACCTCGCAAAAAAAAATATATGTAAGGAATTCCGTGCTACTTACAAAATCCTGAATTGTTTTCCATACCACTCCCCTAAGTTAGTTCATGTCTGGTATTGTGTCCCCACCTAAGGGCCGATTTCTGTTAGACGCGAAAGCCGGGCAATGACAACGGAAATGCTCCAGCGTCCCATCATCTTCCCCGCATGCCCTACACATGCTATCACTTGCCGCACCGATTTTACATAAGTGAGCTCGTAGTCCTATGTGTCCCTTTATGATACCAATAGCTATACTGACCTCCTTCATACTTTTTTTTTTGTAATAGCCTCGTCTTCTCACGATCTGGCTCACCCTATGGGATTATCGCCATCCTACCGACCATTTCGCTGTTTCCCAGGGTTGCATGCGCATTCATCGCGCACGTTCTTAACTCGGACTGCGTCGACCCCAAAGACTTCGGATTAACCAAGTTTATTGCCGGCAGTCCTGTGGCCTTCACCGCCAAATCATCTGCCCTTTCATTCCCTCTTACTCCGTTATGACCCGGCACCCAAACGATGCGGAGAAGGCGTTAATCTGCTTCTTACACTGCAAGACTGTTCGTGACCTTACCGTCCTGGTTTTTATTGCTCTTATGGCAATTTTATTGTCCATAAAGATGTTCACACTCGACGTCCTCGCGTTAGCACCACACCACTTCACGCATTGCGTGATCGCCCGGTTCTTCGCCTGCAGGACCGTACTATGGTCAGGCAGTCTAAAACAGATCTCAGACCATTGCTTTACAATGTAGACCCCCAGAACCACTCTGTCCTCTAGCTTTTATCCATCCATGTAACATGATCTTCCAGATGGCAAAACTAGGGTTCCGTCAATCCAAGAGTGTGCCGCTGGCAGCAGTACCTCGCACTCGACCTCAAGGTTTATCTCGACGTCCTCGTGTTAGCACCGCACCACTTCACGCATTCCGTGATCGCCCGGATCCCCGCCTATAGGACTGTACTATGGTCAGGCAGTCTATAACAGATCTCAGTCCACGGGTTCTCATTGTAGACTTCCAGGCCCAGTCTGTCCTCTAGCTTTGATCCATCCGTGTAACATGCTCTTCCAGATGGCAATACCAAGGTTCCGGCAGTCCAAGACTGTGCCCCTGATAGCAGTGCATCGAACTCGACTTCAAGGTTCATCTCAGGTATCCGATCGGAAATCTTTTCCCTTCCCTCAGGTTTCCTATCGTCGTCTCTATTATACCGCGATGGAATGAGCTGCTCCCATCCTCAATCGATTCTCCCAACGCCTTAAGTCTCATAATCGCAGTGGCTGCCTCACACTTAATCTGTATGTCAATGGGTCGGATATCTAAAAAAAGTCTCTAGTACCCTAGTGAGCGTGGTCCTCATCGCTCCGCCTTTGCAAAGACAACATGTTCTCTGAACTTGTTGTATGGTCCTTGTGTTGCACTTTTTCTCCATAGCAGTCCACCAAACTACTGAGGTGCAGTAAGTAAGTATTGGTCTAATCATGCTCCTGTAGAGCCAGTGGACTATCCTCGGATTCAGACCCCATTTCGAGCTTACGGCCCGTCTACATAGAGCCCAAGACCTGTGAGTCTTTTCAGTAGGCTCCTAAATGTGACATTTCCAATTCAGTTTCCTGTCCAAGATCACAACAAAGTATTTGACCTTGTCAGATATCGAAATCGTTTCGTTGAGGAAACGTGTTGCGTAAAATTGGCCCACCTTCGTCTTTCTTTCGAGCCTCCGGTCCGTCTACAAAGTGTCCCAACATCTGTGAGTCTTCTCAGTACGCTCCTGAATGTGACACTTCCAATTAAATTTCCTATCCAAGATCACTTCTAAGTATTTGACCTTGTCAGTTATCGAAATCGTTTTAGTGAGGAAAGGTGGTGCCTCAAATTGGCCCACCTTCGTCTTTCTCGTGACCAGGCTTATTTCAGTCTTCACTGGGTTAACATTGAGACCTCTGGGTCTAGCCCAGACATATATCATGAACAAGACACTTTTGGCTAGTTCGGATCCCTGCCCCTAAGAAGTATTATAACATCGTCTGCATAGCATTCGGGTTCAAATCCCTCCTTAGTCAGCATCCGTAATAGGTCTTATGGCGGTCACCCATAGGAGTGGCGATAAAACGCCTCTCTGTGGCGTGCCTTGTACCACTTTCTCCCTTATATTTATGCCCTGGGACACACAATTCATCCACCTGTTCCTTAGCATATGGTTTATCCAGTCTCTAAGGACCGGGTCCACCCGGTACTGGTCTTTTGGATTGGATTAGTATTTGGATTGGATTAGGATTGTTAAAAGCCCCCTCGATGTCAATGCATACCGCCAGGGTGTACGTTTTGGCATCGAAGGATTCTTCTATTTTATGCACAAACTCATGCAGGGCAGTCTCCACCGACCTTCCCTTGACATAGGCATGCTGTTTGTACTTGACCAGTTCGCTGGATATCCTGCTCTTTATCATAGAGTTCACAATACGTTCCATGGTTTTGAGTAGAAAGGACGTAAGGCTTATCGGTCTGAATGAAACTGAGTTAATATGTGAAAATTTTTACCAAATCCATGGTGGTAGAGATTCCCAAGACTTGGCTTGGTCGAAATTGGTGCGATTTTCTTGTTTTTAGTTCTCGGCGGTAAGGGCTTGGGTAGTGGTATGAAGCTCCATATAGCATCTTTTACATCTTACCCACTCTAATATCCCCTTTCAAATAAATTTTATGGAAATGCATATGCAAATACCTACATGCATATGCATTTGCATATGTGTTCACCTGTTTATTTAAGTTTTTATGTTGATTTTGGTTTGGGGTAATACTTAAGGTTTTTGCATTTCGAGTGCCCACTCATGTAGCACATAAAATGTTGACAGTCGTAGCATAGTAAGGCAGGGATTTTGATACACTTCGAATTTTTTTGATGACAAACATGTGGTAGTTTAACTGAAAAAGAAAACTGCTGGCGGCTTAAATGAAAAAAAAATCGATTTTTTTGTGTGTTAATGCAAGCAATTCGCATCAATATATGTGAGATGTGAAAGAAATTTCATTACATGTTACTTTAACGATCAAGTTATTAGCATCCATAAAAAGGTATTTACTCTCAGCATTTCTTAATAAATTGGATACCAGACGCATAGATTTCTTACTGAATGTAAAAAATTGGGCATACAAATACTTCAGTGCCATATCTTATTGTGAGCCGATTTTGATGAAATAAATTTTTCAAATGGATATTAAAATAACCAATTTTGGAGGAAATCTGTCCAAAATTATAAATTGCAAATGTAAATTGCAAAACATTCCACTAAGGAACAGGGGCAAACTTCCCACATATCAATGAGTGCAGTCCGATTCAAGTCTAAGATCAATGATTAGGGGCCTCCTTTTTATAGCCGAGTCCGAACGGCGTGCCACAGTGCAACATCTCTTTGGAGAGAAGTTTAACATGGCATAGTAGCTCACAAACATTGCCAGCATTAGGAGAGGAAAACCACCGCTGAAAATTTTTTCTGATGGTCTCGCCAGGATTTAAACCCAGGCGTTCAGCGTCATAGGCGTACATGTTAACCTCTGCGCTACGGTGGCCTCCAAAATTGTAATAATTACGCCAAATAGGTGTTAACTAAGCAATGGATATACAGTCAATCAAAAAAGTTTACGTACAGATGTTTCTAGCAAATGAAATCGCTGTATTCCCACCACTACTAAAGTGTGATTTTTTAGCTATGTTCTTTTTGGCAACACTGGTTTATACAGCTCACGCACATTTCGTGTTTTGTTTCACAATATCTTCAGTTTGGTCTATAATTTAACCATGAATCATCTTACAAAAGAATAACGCTCGAATTTTACTTTCAAAATGCATGCTCTGTTTATCGCGCGCTTCTTCCATTTTATGGTCAGTTTAATCGACCCACTGAAGCGACTATTCGGGCTATTATGACTAAATTTCGACCAAAATTTACATTTTTGGACTTTAAATCACCAACACGTAGATAGCGAACTGAAGAAAATATTGCAGCTATATTGGCTAGTGTTAATGATGAGCATCAATTATCGATTCGTCGGCGTTGGCAGCAATTTGGCCTCTATTACTCAACAACGTGAAAAATTTTGCGGAAGGATTTAGATGTGAAGTTTTTCAAGAATTGAAGCCGACTGACCTACCGCAGCTCAGAATTTTTGGTGAAAGGGCTCTTGGAAAGTTGGCCGAAGATGCACTTTCTTTATCGAAAAATTGTTTTCTGCCACGAAGCTTATTTTTGGCTCAATGGATGAGTAAATATGCAGAATTGTCGATTTTGGAGTGAAGAGTAGCCAGAAGCATTGCAAGAGCGGTCAATGCATTCAGAAGAAGTCACAATTTGGTGCGGCTTATGGGCTGGTGGTATCATTGGATCGTACTTCTTCAAAGATGATGCGAATCGGAACGTAACTGGGAAAGGTGAGCGCTACCGTGAGATGATATCCAACTTTTTTTTGCCCAAAATGTAAGAGCTTGACTGGCATGACATGTGGTTTGAACAACACGGTGCCACATGATACACAGCACAATGGGCTTATTGAGAGGAAATTCGGTGAACATTTTATTATTTTAAGTTCAGGACCGGTCAATTGGCCTCCTATATCGTTCGATTTAACGCCTTTAGACTATTTTTTGGAGGGTTATGTTAAAGCTTATGTCAATACAGACAAGCCCGCTTCAATTAACGCATTGGAAGTTACCGGCCGAAATGTTGGAAAGAGTAGGCCAAGATTGGACTAAGCGGAGGGACCATTTGAGGCGCAGTCATGATCAACATTTACATGAAATAATCTTGCATCGTTGGTTAGGATTTGGTTAATTTTCTATTGTGCTTACGAATAGAGGGTTCTTTATGAAGTCATCTTAAAGAGCCCTGTTCAAATTCAGATGTGTGCTTTACAACTTACTCTAGTTGGAATGGTTGTAAAGCACCATGATGGATTTGACATCTCCTGCTGATGATTTTTCTTGGTCGAAAATGAAATCGCGATACACGAAACTTTGCTGACTTTTAAATGTTTTTATACCCTCCACCATAGGATGGGGGTATACAAAGTTCGTCATTCTGTTGTAGCACCAAAATATGCGTCTAAGACCCCTTAAAGTATAAATATTCTCGTCATGTCATTTTAAGTCGTTCTAGCCATGTCCGTCCGTCCGTCTGTCTGTCGAAAGCACGCTAACTTTCGAAGGAGTAAAGCTAGCCGCTTGAAATTTTGCATAAATACTTTTTATTAGTGTAGGTCGGTTGGTATTGTAAATGGGCCAAATCGGTCCATGTTTTGATATAGCTGCCATATAAACCGATCTTGGGTCTTGACTTCTTGAGCCTCTAGAAGGCGCAATTCTCGTCCGATTTAACTGAAATTTTGCACGTAGTGTTTTGGCAGCACTTTCAACCACTGCGCTAAGTATGGTTTTAATCGGTCCATGTTTTGATATAGCAGCTGCCATATATACAGATCTTGGATCTTGACTTCTTGAGCCAACAGAGCGCGCAATTCTCATCCGATTTGGCTGAAATTTAGCATGAGGTGTTATGTTATGACTTCCAATAACTGTGCTAAGTATGGCGTAAATCGGTATAGAATCTCATATAGCTGCCATATAAACCGATCTGGGATTTTGACTTCTTGAACCTCTAGAGGGCGCAATTCTCATCCGACTTGGCTGAAATTTTGTACAACGACTTCTCTAATGACCTTCAACATAGGTGTCTAATATAGTCGGAATCGATCAATAGCTTGATACAGCTCCCATATAAACCTATCTCCCGAATTTGCTTCTTGAGCCCCTACAAGGCGCAAAATGAACTGAAATATTACACAATGACTTCTACAATATGCACCACTCATTTATGGTCCGAATCGGACTATAACTTGATATGGCTCCAAAAGCATAACAGTTATTATTCAATATTCTATGTTTGTCTTAGGAGGAGATACCGCGCATAGAACCCGACAAATGCGATCAATGGTGGAGGGTATATAAGATTCGGCCCGGCCGAACTTAGCACGTTCTTACTTGTTTGCTATACTATTCTCTGAATGGAAAACATTAAACAATGGTCTAAAGCCGGGCAATATCCTGCAGTGGAATCTCAATAGTCTTCAAACACTAAATTAAAGATTTCATGCATTTTTCCGAATTTTATGTGTTTTTTTTTAACTTTCCTATAGCTTTTAAAACATCATCCTGTAATGGAAAAGTTCATTGAACTTTCTTATGTACGACTTATGCCCTATCTAAAATCTAACAACATGTTAAGCTCAAAGTGAGCGTAAGGACAAGTAACTTCATCAAAATCATGTTTCTTTGGTGCCTTGAACTTAAATATATTTCAGCTATAATGTAAATTATGTTCACTTCTGTTTTCTTGTCTAACACTTCATGGCATTTTGACGAATACTTGCAAAAAAGCCATTAGTTAATGCATTCAAGATATGTGTGTGTGTGAAAATGTTGGCGCACTTGTATACTGCAGTAGCTGCTCTAGACCCAACATACTGGCTTGCTTCAATGTTGTGCTTTGACATACAACATAAAGTTTTACCTTTTCCTGCCTTAGATTGTAAGACGTTTTCTTTTTCTTCCTTTTCGCCTTTGCCAGCTCTCATACATATGTATTTATGATGATGATTTTTTTATTCGCTGTATTTTTTTTTTTGCAATTCTTTCTTGCAGGTCGTTGATGGACAGTATTTGGTACGATATAATGACACTGTACACCGTCATGGTCTCATAACGTCAACACTGGGATTGGAGATGACAGTTGACGCTCGTCACTTCCACAACGGAGCAATGCGCGTCAAATGTCTTGCCAGCATATCACCTGTCCTGTGGAAGGGCGGCAAAGAGAGTGTCCTACAGCGTCGACCTGGTATAATAGATAATCGAGAGGCCATGTTGTTGGGTAAGTAGCAATCGGTCATCTGCTTGATTGAAAGGTCAAAAGAATGAAATTGGCGTTGACTGGTGTATAAGATAAAGTGACTTGGACTTAAGTAATAGCTGACATGCAGGTCAGTCCAAAAATAGTGGCAGTATTATAGTGAATGAAATCAAGAAAGGCAAAGAGGCTCATATGCTATAACTGAGTTAGGATTTGATGTAAGAGTTAGTCAATAGAGGTTTCAACTCAAATTTAGGACTTAAATTGAAGTCTTCCAGAATCATTGATTGCAAAATCAAATGTAGAAATTTGTATACCCTCCACCGTAGGATGGGGGTATACTAATTTCGTCATTCTGTTCGTAACTACTCGATACATTGGTCTGAGACCCCATAAAGTATAAATATTCGTGATCGTCGTGACATTTTATGTCAATCTAGCCATGTCCGTCCGTGCGTCCGTCCATCTGTCTGTCGAAATCACTCCAAATTTCGAAGGAGTAAAGCTAGCCGCTTGAAAATTTGCACAAATACTACTTATTAGTGTAGGTCGGTTGGTATTGTAAATGGGCCATATCTGTCCATGTTTTGATATAGCTGCCCTATAAACCGATCCTGGGTCTTGACTTCTTGATCCTCTAAAGGGCGCAATTCTTATCCGATAGGAATGTTATTTTGCACGACGTGTTTTGTTATGATGTCCCACAACTGTGCCAAGTATGGTTCAAATCGGGACATAACCTGATATAGCTGCCCTATAAACCGATCCTGGGTCTTGACTTCTTGAGCCTCTAGAGGGCGCAATTCCCATCCGATTTGAATGAAATTTTACACAAAGTATTTTGTAATGATATCCAACAACTGTGCCAAGTATGGTTCAAATCGGTCAATAACCTGATATAGCTGCCATATAAACCGATCTTGGGTCTAGACTTCTTGAGCCACTAGAGGGCGTAATTCTCATCCGATTGGATTGAAATTTTGCACGACGTGTTTTGTAATGATATTCCAAAACTGTGCCAAGTATGGTTCAAATCGGTCCATAACCTGATATAGCTGCCCTATAAACCGATCCTGGGTCTTGACTTCTTGAGCCTCTAGAGGTTGCAATTCTTATCCGATTGGATTGAAATTTTGCACGACGTGTTTTGTTATGATATCCAACAACTGTGCCAAATAAGGTTCAAATCGGTTCATAACCTGATATAGCTGCCATATTAACCGTTCTGGGATCTTGACTTCTTCAGCCTCTAGAGGGCGCAATTCTTATCCGATTTGCCTGAAATTTTGTACAACGGATCCTCTCATGACCATCATCATACGTGTTTATTATGGTCTGAATCGGTCTTTAGCCTGATACTTGAGCCCGAAAGGGCGCAATTCTTATTAGAATTGGCTGACATTTTACATAGGCCTCCAATATATAATTTAATTGTGGTCCGAACCGCACTATATCTTGATATCACTCTAATATCAGAGCAAATCTTTTCTTTTATCCTTCTTTTGCCTAAGAAGAGATGCCGGGAAAAGAACTCGACAAATGCGATACAGGGTGGAGGGTATATAAGATTCGGCCCGGCCAAACTTAGCAGGCTCTTACTTGTTTACAATCATCTTTCCCTGGGTTGATTCATCCTAAATTTCGATTCTATTTCTCTATTTGATTTATTCAACAAAGTATAGATCCTTTTCCCCTTCAGGATTCCGCCTTAAAGACAGAACTAGAATCCTTCCAAGAAGCTTAGTAACAAATCACTTTAAAACCAAATTAAACACTTCAAAGTTTAACGTTTCCCCGATGTTTTTTGTTAAATAAGTTTCTAAAACTCACCACACATTAATACACTCGTACTCCCCCACATACTCATATATATAGAAATATTTCTTTTTTTCAATTTACATGCCCATGCCCACATCCGCACTTCAGCTACAACTTTTAATTGCAATTAATTTATAACCATGGAGTTAATTTATTATGTTTAACTTTTTCTTACAGTTCGCAGTTCGACGATGGGATTGCATCATCGCAGTGGCCACAATACAGCATTGATGGTGCTGCGTCTTCTCACCACAACGGCCGTACTAATGAAACTATGTCAATTACTACACTTACACACAGGACTCACTTAAATGTTGTCCTGTAGCACTACAAATCCAAAGTGTTGTTAGCAACAACTTCAAGTTGTTGGTTGCAATGCTTCAACATAATGCTTGAATATTTTGTACATACATACCAACCAATAGATAGATAGATGGAAGAATGGATAGATGGATGGAAGGATCCTAGCAATTGCACTATGGACTATGAATGTGTACAAGAGGCTACAGCCACATTCAGGGAGAGCGAGAGATAAACAATACAGTTAAGCATGTGTGCGTATGTAATGGTCATGTAACGCACTTGTGCAACAGCAATCGTTACAGCAGTAGGATACTTCAATATTCCTCACCCACACAAACACTCGTATGCATCCACAATTTCACATCATAGCATTGGCCTGCAATACAACTGTTTAGTCGCACACGCACACTGATAAGAGAACAGTGGCAGTTAAAAGTGGATTATTGTGATTGACTATCCTCGTGGAGACATGGATGTTATGCAATTGGTAGCGAGATGATTGTAGATTAATTGTTTTAAGCTTAAAATACGCCATATGTAAAGCATATTGAATTAAACTAAGTAAGACATCCCTTGGAGTTATTTAGGAATACATTTTTGACCTTGGCTGTCAGTATTGTGGAGTACTGCAATTATTTATCTATAAGATATGAATGGGACATTTCATTATAAATCGGAAGGTACTTTATTCAACAAATTCTCTATTTTCACTATATCAATGATGTATTGGAAGCGCTTTTAAAAATATTCTTTAAATGTTTTAAACATATGCTTGACCCTTTGAGGACCAACAATTAACCGCTGGATAAAGTTTTGATTGTTTTGCATATCCGTTCTTAGAATAATCTTATGTACTAAGTAAAGTGTCTCCAAAATGGTAAAAATTTTGCTCCTTTCATGATATAAAACATGGGACATATATGTCCCATTCGTCCTCAAAGGTAAATATTTGTGTAGAAAAATGTTTTCGAATATTGCTTAGAATCCAAAACAAATACGATCCTGAAGTCTCTTTAGACTGCCGGAGTTGAAAACCTACAAGGAAGGGCAAAAGTCGGGCGGTACCGACTATATAATACCCTACACCTAATCTATAAATACAATGTGGTAGCTAAATCCAATTCTGAACCAATCTTGATGGACCTCGACGGATAATTTCAGATGGGTTATTAGACAATCTGTATCAAATTTCAAGCAAATATGTTTAGACCGTAATAACTTCGGTTGACAAATGACAACACCGGCAAGGGATAACTATGAGCATCACACAGGCTGGAACTTTGAGGTTCAATCAGTATGGTGTTCTTTGTTATCACGAGAAACTTAAATGGGAGCTACCGGGCGCATCCACAGGTTGCGGATAATGGAATGCTCCATACGGAGTAGCTGCATCGGGTATCGAGTGGAAAGACTCAGTGAGAGGCTGTGGCGAATAGTAGAGACGTTTTAAACCCAAATCTACGGTTAGCATTTTTGTTCTAAATGTTTTAATAGTTGTTTTATTAGCAGCATATAATGCGAGACTGTCTAGAGGTTGCTTGCGCTTGGGCTTTGAAACAGGATAAACAGTCAAATCGGCTCCCGTGTCCACTAAAAACCTGACTTTCGATTTTAAATCTCGAACAAATAGGTGAAAAATCTCTAGGCTGCAACCGTCTGTCACCAACGACGGTGCGCCACTTAGTTTTTCGAGGCGTTGTAATTGCACGGAGACACACACTTCTTCGCTTTCTCCCCAAATTTAAAATGGTACCAGCAAAGCGGAAGGAATGCAGCCCATCGTAGCGCAGAGGTTAGCATGTCCGCCTATGATGCTGAACACCTGGGTTCGAATCCTGGCGAGACTATCAGAAAAAAATTTCAAATGTAGTTTTCCCCTCCTAATGCTGGCAACATTTGTGAGATACTATGCCATGTAAAACTTCTCTCCAATGAGGTGTCGCACTGCGGCACGCCGTTCGGACTCGGCTATAAAAAGGAAGCCCCTTATCATTGAGCTTAAACTTGAATCGGACTGCACTCATTGATATGTGAGAAGTTTGCTCCTGTTCCTTAGTGGAACGTGGGCAAAATTCAGGGATATTGTTTGACTTGACACCGAATGTCTTCTTTGTATACACGCACATAAAATATAAAATGAGTGGTCAACGTTTTTCCACACCTGAATCAAATCAAATCCACAATTGGTTCAAACGAATTCAAAAATGTATCGATCTTAATGGGGAATATTTTAAAAATCAGTAAAGCCAACTTCGATGGTTAGTATTTGTTGTTGTGTTCTCTAATCCTGAAATATAAAAGGCAACCGTCGTATAGCCTATTATCCGCAACCCAATATCTATTATGACACCAAAATCTATCGCTATTTCATAAAATATGTGCAAATATTTTTGATCAACAAACAATCTTCCGCGAATTTTCTAGATGAAGGTTAAGTTCGCGAGCGAGCTCGTCTAAGAGTCGTAGACGAATCTTCTGGAAGAGTGTTCCGCTACTCTTCCACATGAGTTACTAAAGAGTCAGTCACATGAGTCAGAAGAGTCTCAGAAGAACTTAGAATCGTGTGGATGAGTAACAAATTAGTGATTTGGGAGATTTATAAAATATTCTTCTGGAAGAGTTGCGCATTACTCTTTAGGACAAGTAACAAAAAAGTGTTTTGGAATTTGTATTAAATATGTTTCTAAAAGAGTAACGCGTTATTCAGTTGGAAGATCTAAAAATGCATATCAAGATTAGTTCATTAGTCCAACTAAAACGTAACAACTATGAAAGAACTAAAATTTGTATACCCTCTACCATAGGATGGGGATATACTTATTTCGTCATTCTGTTTCGAAATAATCGTCTAGGACCCCATAGAGTATATATATTCTTGCTCATTATGACATTTTAAGTCGATATAACCACGTCCGTCCGTCTGTCTGTCGAAAGAATGCAAACTTTCGAAGGCGTGAAGCTAGCCGCTTGAAATTTTGCACAAATACTTCTTATTAGTGTAGGTCGGTTGGGATTGTAAATGGGCCATATCGGTCCATATTTTGATATAGGTGTCATATAAACCGATCTTGAATCTTGACTTCTTGAGACTCTAGAGAGCGCAATTATTATCCGATTTCGCTAAAATTTTGCACGAGGTGTTTTGTTGTGATTTATGGTTGAGATCGGTCCATAACCTGACATAGCTGTCATATAAACGGGATCTAGGGTCTTGACTTCATGAGCCTCTAGAGGGCCCAATTCCTATGCGACTCGGCTGAAAATTTGTATGACGCGTTTCGCTTTGACTTCCAACAAATGTGCTAAGTATGGTTCAAATCGGCCTAAAAGCTGATATAGCTGTCATATAAACCGATCTTGGGTTGTGGCTTCTTGAGCCTCTTGAGGGCACAATTCTTATCCGATTAAGCTGAAATTTTGCATTTCATGTTTTGTTACGACTAACAACAACTGTGCCAAATATGGTATGAATCAGTTTTGTAACCTGATATAGCTGCCATATAAACCGAGCCTCGAAAGGGCGTAATTATTATCCGATTTGGCTGAAATTTTGTACTACAGCTTTTCCCTTGACATTTAACATACGTGTCAAATATGGTCTGAATCGGTTCATAGCCTGATAGAGCTTCGATATAAGCCGATTTCCCTTTATTATTTGTTGAGCCCTTAAAAGACGCAGTTCATTTTCGATTTGGCTGAAATTTTACACAATGACTTTTATTATGGTCTCCAACATTCAACTCAATTATGGTCTGCATCGGACCATCACTTGATATAACTCCTCCATAGCAATTCTTTTCTTTTATCCTTTGTTTGCCTAAAAAGAGATGATAGAAAGAGATCTCGACAAATCCATGGTGGAGGGTATATAAGATTCGACCCGGCCGAACTTAGCTTAATTTTTTTTGTATTATTCGTCATATTCCTTTTACTAAGTACTAATAGTCATATAAACCAAGTGAGAACTCTGTTAGGTATTGTGGAAGATGTCCGCTTAAAACATCGAATAAGATAATTCAATACAAGTCCTAGACACAGCAGCAGGCATGAAAATAAAAACAATCGCGAAAAGTTAACTCAGGCAATTTATATACAAATTTTCTGGATTTGGGTTGCGCAATAATCATCGCAAAGAGTTGCTTAAACTTCCACACATGCAATAGATTGTCCATTGATAACCTAGAAGAGTGTTTCACGAGTCCTACGGATGATTATAACCCAATGGGTCGTAAGAGAATTGTCTCGAATAGTTGCTAAATTTTCAGGACACGCAATGAATTGTCCCATGATAACTCAGGAGATTGTTTCGAGATTTATACGGACTATCATAACGCAATGGGTTGTAAGAGAATTGTGGCGAAAAGTTGCTAAAACATCCATACACGCTATAGATTGCCCAATGACATCGTAGAAGAATATTTTCCGACTCATAAGGAAGAACAATTGCGTAAAATTCTTCCAGAAGACTGTTTTTTCTTCGCAGGGACGAATGCTCTTCCAAATATTAAAGAGATCCCTCGATGGGCGGCCTCCCTGTCTGAAACCTCGTTTGGTATTAAATGGTTCGGAGAGATTCTTTTCTATTCTTACTGAGGAACACGTATCAGCAAGTGTCATTCTGCAGAGTCTTATTAATTTTGCAGGGATACCAAACTCAGATATGACTTGAAATACCTTTGAACGTAAAAGGCTATCGAAACGGGCTTTGAAGTCAAAGAGATGGTAGGTGTTGATTAGTCCTTCTCGGTTTTTTCCAGGATTTGGTGCAGTGTGAATATCTGGTCTAGGGTGGATTTATCTCATTGACTTTAGTTTCTAATCTTTCACACAGTACGCTCAAGAGTATCTTGAATGCAATGGAGTGGAGACTTATTCCTCTATAGTTGGCACATTCCGTCTTGTCTCCTTTCTTGTGAACGGGACATAGTATGCTGAGGTTCCAATCATCGAGTAAGCGTTCTCCTAGCCATATCGCGCAGACAAGCTGATGCATACGCCTTATCAGCATGTCATCTCCGGTCTAAAATAGTTGAGCGGGTAACCCGTCGGCTCCTGCTGTCTTGTTGTTCTTCAAACCATCATCAAGAATTGGTTCTGCGGTATCCTGTTCGCCGCCAACGTCCGACACTGGCAGTTGGCTAAAATGTTCTTTCCATATCCTCAGCATGTCTCTGCCGGAGGATGTGCCTGTACCAAAGCCATCGGTTTGAGTTGAATTCTTTGGCAAAATTTCTGGACTTTATTCTGACTCCTGTACATCTCAATTCGCTCATACTCACACCTTCCCATTTCCTTTTTTTTTTGCTGTGGATTAGACATTTCTGCTCTCTCCTTTTCTCCCGATACCTCTCCTTCATCTGGAGCGTTGGTAATGGTTGGAATTTCGGCTTCGGTACCATCTCGACACTCTTGGTGGTACCATGGGATTATCCATGGAGTGGACCAAGGGGTGCTTCCATCAAGCAGTTGGGTCAGTCGAGTGGAGTATGCCATTGCCATCTGTTGTGTTTGCAGCTTTTCAATGTCCAGCTTTCGTGCAGTGTCAGACCGTACTTTCTTCGGCATGTTCCAACTAGTGCATACCTTTGCTGCAACAAGGTAATGATCCGAATCTATATTCGCTCGATGAATCGGTTGTACATCTAACACGCTGTATATAAGAGGTATATAAGATTCGGCCCGGCCGAACTTAGCCCGCTCTTACTTGTTCTTCATAATATTTTACAATTCCTCAACCATGTTTTCATAGTTGAAGAACTCGAAAGGAAGCTTTCCATCACACTTCTATCTATATACGAACGAACTGAGGGCGTACATGGCATATTACATTAAGCTTTTCCAATTTGACCAAAATAACAAAATGTGTAAAATTTCTTCGATTTCTTATGAAGTGTCCCATATGCATAAATTTAAATCCATAAGGCAATTTCTTAAAAAAAAAAAAAACTTATTTATATTTTCTCCTATTATTATAAATAATATCTTAGAAAAATAAATAATAATGAAAATTAAATAAATATTTATATATATATAGACATACATAAATTGGGCTTAAGATAATACACCGACTTATATTCATAATACAATACAACAATAAATATCCACATGGCAAAGCAAATACACAGATTTATACAGATCTATGTAGCAGACACACTACATATGGTATGCTGTATTGTAAAACAATGAAATGTGGTTTTAATTAGTAAAATTTTTAATAAAAGTCTATAGCAACATCTACATATGCATATATACAGAAGCAAACAAATACAACATACTGAGCTATATGAAAAATAAGTTGAGATATGAAAAACTTATTTACCAATAGTATTAATTATTGAAACTCTCACTAAGCTAAGGTGGTGATCTAGGATAATTTGAAAATCAATAGTTAATAACATTCTTAACCACAAAGAAATATACATTCACAAACACACACACAATCACCCTCTTAGATTTAAGTATGAAATATTTTTGACTATTTCTCCATGATGATGGTGAAAGTGTAAGTTGTGTGCGATAACATTTACTTGAGCATTATAAGGATAACCAATCACTTAGCATTTACAACACATAAAATAAACAAAACTTTCATTTCATGTCTCACTTTAAGTATGGAAAATTTTTAAATCAAAAATTCCAACTTTGTTTAAACCCTTTTTGTTTACAGAAATTAATTTTCAATTTAATATTTAATGGATTTTATGCCAGGCTGGTGTCCCCCAACATTTTATGAAGGTCTTACGAGCATTTTTGGTTTATGAATGAAACTTTTATACGCAATTTTTTTGAATTTTACCGAAGTGGCAAAAGGATGGTAGTGACACAAAACCACCATACACTTGAGAAACAAAGAATTTGTTTAGAAGGCAACTACCTATGCAGTGTTTGAAGGGGTGTTAGAAGCTACCTTCATGTTGGATATTTCTTATATCGGTAAAAGCTACACCTTATAGGATATCAAGGAAATTGTGGAACTTGTATAAGTTTATCAACATTAACGTGGACTGAGAGACTGTGTATAGGTCGGATAGACATCGAAATTGCAGACTGAATGATGGACGTTCAAACTAAAGAACAGATGGTAATTCAACAGAGAGGCTGATGGCAAGATGGTCGGATGGAAAGTCGGACAAATAAATAGACGTGGAGACACATGGGGGAAAAATGTTTAGGTTTAATAACTATTATCAAAATTTTTGCGATCAGAAATGTAGCCACACCGAACACTAAAGGTAACCTAAACACAAGTAACCCACCACCATGGACACAAAGTTTTTAAACCATACATGACACGATTGTTTCAAGTCATAATAAATTACTACGCACAAAATTTCAGACCCATCTGATGAACATTGATGCTTCCAAGGTATTGAGATGTCAAAACAGGAGATCGGTTAATATAGAAGCTATATCAGGTTATGGAGGCCACCGTACCGCAGAGGTTAGCATGTCCGCCTATGACGCTGAAGGTCTGGGTACGAATCATGGCGAGACCATCAGAAAAAAATGTCAGCGGTGGTTTTCCCCTCCTAATGCTGACTTCTCTCCAAAGAGGTGTTGCACTGCGGCATGCAGTTCGGACTCGACTATAAAAAAGGCTCCTTATCATTGAGCTTAAACTTGAATTGCACTGCACTCATTGATATGTGAAAAGTTTGTCCCTGTTCCTTAGTGGAATGTTCATGGGCAAAATTTGTATTTGTGTATCAGATTATACACCGATTCGGACCATACTTGTTGGAACATAACAGAACCCTACGTGCAAAATGTCAAGTCAATCGAATAACAACTGCGGATTTTAAGTGGCTCAAGATGTCAAATCGGGATATTGGTTTATATGGGAGCTATATCAGATTATAGACCGATGCAGACCATACTTAGAACGATTGTTGAAAATCGTAACTGAACACAAAAGTTAAGTCGAAGGACCACTTTTATTCAATTCCCAATGATCTACATCAATAAGAAGTGGCTGTGCAAAATTTCGTGCAGCTAGCTCCACGCGTTCGACCGCTATCGTCAGTTCCAAAAACGGCTGGACACGAGGACGTACGGACAGGCGGACACACATGGCTAAATCGACTTATAATGTCAAGGCGGTCAATAGTATATATATACTTTATGGGGTCGCAGATCCATACTTCGAGGTTTTACAAACGGAATAACTAGATTAGTATACCCCCGATTCAAAATATCTAATAAAACACTAAAAATTAATCAGGTAGTCAATATTTTTTTTGGAATCGTAATTGTAAATTGGTCTTTCCTTGTTTAAAAGTACCAAGTAAAAAGAAGTAAAGTTCGGCCGGCCCGATCTTTGGATACCCACCATCTCGGGTATATATGTAAATCACCTATCATCATAGCCCGGTGAAAAATGCATAATTAATGCCCCCGAGCAGCTATATCGAAATATGCTCCGATTTGAATCAAATTCGGCGAGGACATTGAATGGTCTAACAAGTACAAGTCACTGTTCAATTTTGTAAAACAAAATATTTTGGTAGCTATATCCAATTATAAACCGATCTAAACCATATACGACACGAACTTCGAAAAGCCTAACATATGTCACTGTGTAAAATTTCATCGAAATCGGATTACAAATACTTCTTTTATGGGGTCAAGACTTTATATCGAGAGATCGGTTTATAATGGCAGCTATATCCAAAGCTGGACCGATCTCGGCCAAATGCAACTCACTGTCCCAAATTTCGGCGAAATCGTACATTAAATGCGTCTTTTATGGGCCCAAGACCTTAAATCAAGAGATCGGTCTATATGGCAGCTATATCTAAATCTGCACTAATCTAGGCCAAATTGCAGAAAGATATCGCAGAGTCAAACACAACTCACTGTCCCAAATTTTAGCGAAATCGGACAATAAATGCGCCATTTATGAGCCCAAAACCTGAAATCGAACATGTGTCCATATGTCAGCTATATCCAAATGTGAACTGATCTAGGCCAAATTGCAGAAATATACCGAAAAGTCTAACGCAACACACTGTCCCAAATTTCGTTGAAATTGGACAATGAATGCGCCTTTTATGGGCCCAAAACCTCAAATCGAGAGCAGCTATATCCAAATCTTGACCGATCTAAACCAAATTGAAGAATGATATCGAAAGGCCTAACACAACTCACTGTTCCAAATGTTGGCAAAATCGGACAATAAATGCGCCTTTTATGGACCCAAAACCTCAAATCGAGAAATCGGTCTATATGGCAGCTATATTCAAATCTGGACTAATATGAGCCAAATTGCAGAAACATATCGAGGGGCCTAACACAACTCCCAATAAATGCGTGGTGGGTATGAAAATCGGTTGAAAATTAAATACCTTCACAATTGACAGAATAGAGGACCAGCCTCTGCGAAAGTTAAAAAACCAACCAGGACAATGTGGACCTCACATGAAAAAAGAGGTTCACATTTAAAATACTTACTTGGCTACTTTAATTAGCTATGACAGAACATTTGTTCCACTAGGCGAACGTAGCATGCTATCTGTGTCAGTAACCAGATTTCCTTCTTTGTCTCTGCAAGAGGGTGGCCTGCACCAAAGCCATTGGTTTGATGTTTAATTCTTTGGTATTGAAAATACTACTACTAAATTTCCCATGAACAGTTTATTAAGGAATGGGAATACTTCTCTCATATCAATGAGTGCAGTTCGATTAATATTTGAGCTCCATGATAAGGGATTGTCTTTTATTACCGAGTACACATAGCGAAGTTTTAACATGGCAGAATAGGAAGGAGGAAAACCACCGCCGAAAAATGGTCACACCGGGATTTGAATCCAGGAGTTCGACGTCATAGGCGGACATGCTAACTGCTGGCCTCCAGATAATGAAGATAATATTAAAAATTGGGTCCAAGTGCCTGAGGGCCTCTCGAACGCCAAATCTCCCCACCCCCAAATTCCAAATCAAATAGACATATTGGAGATCATTTTAATATGGGACACCAGTGAAAGGTATTCGCAAGTAGATTACGAATATGACATTGAAAATGAGGGCCAAGTAATGTTGGGCTCCCAGTACCAAAGAGCCTCAACTGAGAATTTTTGCCGATCATAGCTTTAGGGGATTAAAATGAAATATATTTGGGAGAAGATTACGAATATGACATTAAAATTTGTGCCCATGAAGGCGCAGCGGATCGAGCGGGGTTCGGATGTAGCATAAAATTTTGTCTTCAGAAAAAATTTCTTAAACATTTTGTGTTTACAGAAAATTTTATACAAATTTTGTCTTCAAATTTTGTTTGTGTGAAACATTTCCTTAAAGTTTGACTTCATAGAGGTAATTTCAAAAAAAAATTTTGTCTACGGAGAAAATTTTCCAAAATTTTATCTAAAAATGTTGTCTTAATACAAAAATTCATGAAATTGTCTTTAAAGGAAACTTCTTAAAATATGTCTTTATAACATATTTCATCAAACCTTGAATTGTAAGCAACTTTCATTGAAATTTTGACTTTAGAGATAATTTCGTAGAAGTGTCATTAACGAAAATTTCAATATTTTGGTTTAGGCAAAATTTCATTAGGATTTTGAACTAAGCTAAAATTTCACTTAAATTCTCTCTTTGAAGAAAATATCATGTAATTTTGTCCTCGAAGAAAACTTCCTAAGTTAAGCATTTCTATTTCTCTTTCGAGACAAGCTCAATGATCAAAGAATTTTTTCTATGCAATGAAAAAAGTAAAGCCAGAAGATTCAACGACACCAACCATAGTGTGACGCGTTTCGAACTCTTGTTTGAGGAAAGCCATGTTCAGACACATTTAGGTGTGAAGGCTTCACGCGCCGATCGTTGGTAAGTTGTACTCATATCCAATTCATTGCGAAATAATCTAATGATTTAACTTAAAAATTGTTTTTAATAAAAACGTGAATGAAAATTTGTCATTCAACTCAGAGAAATTTGTTGGTAAAAACAGCAAAAATATTTTCTGTAACAGCAGAAACTCTGCTGATAGTAAAAATTTGAAAATAGCCTACAAATGTTATAATCACATCAAGAATTTATATATGTCATCTTACTTTATTTAATTTGAGAGGCATAAAGCGTAAACTGTTTTCCAGTTTAACGATTTTAAATAACAGCAGACAAAAAAAAGCTAATGGAATTATAGTTAGGCTCTTAAACAAGACACGTGGGCGTAAATTGAAAACAAGTGCTTCAATTGTTGTTTAAAAGCTCAAAAATTTTGTATGGTTTCATTCAAAAGACAAAAAATTTTAATTTAATGTCAGCAGACAGTGTTTGCTGATAGTCAGCAAACTAGTTTTTCTGGGAGTAGTTTTATGTTTGCAGACCTTTTTTTCCTTCTAAACCAAGATAATTTTTTTTTTACTGGACACCCTAGCATTTCTAGCCCCATGTATACTTTTGTATATTTACATTTTTCTTCTATTTATTTACATTCATCTTGTTAAACAATTTAATCCTGCTGTAAATACTCATCTCTCCATGAAAATCGTAAAACAGAAAACAGACAAGTGAATACATCCATTATAATTTGTTTTAATTAAAAACAAAATACTATAAAATTTGTAAATTTTATGTGTATGTAAATTTTTTTTAAATTTAATTTCTAGAAAAATAAACAGCTTCACTGTTTGTCTACATCCATACTCGTATGTAAGTGTAAGTGTATTATTATTATTATTGGATATATTTTAAGGACTATTCATAATACTGAAAATACATATCTAGTTTGTAAATATGGCAAATCATTTACCACAGATATAGTTTTAAAAACCTAATATTATATTGAATAAAATTATATATATGTCAAACATATAACAAAAGCAAAAAATTTAAACTGTAATTTGCTCAGTGAAAAAGATAAAGAAGGAAAGCTAATGAGAAGGTAAGTACTATGAAAAGGAATAGGAAGGACATTTTATACTGTTTAGAGAACCAACCCACTCAACCTAACCTAAACCTAGGTTCTCTTCCCATAGAAAGGGAAGAGAAAGAAGATGTGAGAACTCGAGAGAGAATGAGGAATGGAGAAACCAAGCCGGGGGGTTAAGAACGCCCATCCCCGCAAACACGAATACAACTACGCCGGAGCATATGGCACCCCTCGTCAGAACCATCCTGTTCCATCAACAAGTCTCAGGAGACCTACCAGAGGTACGTGTGTTAGTTCACGCAGATCGCAGAAGACACGGCTCCCCAGAAAGGAAAACCTACGACTCTGCATTCCTAGACATGAAAATTGCCAATGCTCTACAGTCTCAACCTCATCGAGAAAACTACTTGGCGCCACCATGCGGCCTATGACACAGGGCCCGGTTATGACCCCTGTTAAGGTACTCATCGACCTCTTATCGAACGCCAGCAACACCCTCTTCCTTCTCCGTTCGATAACAGGCCAGAGCTCCTTTGCAGTTCGTCAACCATCAACCGAGTTCCATCTTTCCATCGACGCCGCTCTGGGCAACTCCTCTACCGTGTTCAGTAGCTCGACAAATGGCACGTAGGCAGGACCGGTGGCTGGTCCACCCAGCGCAGATGAACTGGCGAACTCGTCCGCTCTCTCACTTTCTGGAATCCCCCCATTTACAGGGTTATGAGGACCCGGAGCCTATCTCGACCAACAAGGCTTTGAGCGCCGCCATACTGTCCACATAACTCCTGAGATTTGAGGACGATAAATCCCTTAACAAAATTTCTCTTGCGGCACAGGCCTCTGTCTGAAAGATCGTACACTCGTCCGGCAGTCTCAGAGACATACCGATATTGAGTGCGACAGAGTAGATCCCAATCCAGCCCTGACTCCATCTTGGAGCCATCGCTGTAGATCGAGGTCTCATCCTCCCCAAGAGATACTAAATACTAAAGGGTGATTTTTTTGAGGTTAGGATTTTCATGCATTAGTATTTGACAGATCACGTGGGATTTCAGACATGGTGTCAAAGAGAAAGATGCTCAGTATGCTTTGACATTTCATCATGAATAGACTTACTAACGAGCAACGCTTGCAAATCATTGAATTTTATTACCAAAATCAGTGTTCGGTTCGAAATGTGTTCATTCACCGTAACGTTGCGTCCAACAGCATCTTTGAAAAAATACGGTCCAATGATTCCACCAGCGTACAAACCACACCAAACAGTGCATTTTTCGGGATGCATGGGCAGTTCTTGAACGGCTTCTGGTTGCTCTTCACTCCAAATGCGGCAATTTTGCTTATTTACGTAGCCATTCAACCAGAAATGAGCCTCATCGCTGAACAAAATTTGTCGATTCATTGAAAATGATTTCACTGAAAATGATTCACTGAAAATGATTTGCAAGCGTTGCTCGTTAGTAAGTCTATTCATGATGAAATGTCAAAGCATACTGAGCATCTTTCTCTTTGACACCATGTCTGAAATCCCACGTGATCTGTCAAATATTAATGCATGAAAATCCTAACCTCAAAAAAATCACCCTTTACTAAATTTCCCATGAACATTTTATTTGGGAACAGGGATACTTTTTTCATATCAATGAGTGTAGTCCGATTAATGTTTAAGCTTAAGGATATGGGGTCTCCTTTTTTATGCCGAGTCCGAACTGAATACCGCAGATCGTCATCTCTTTGGGGAGAAGTTCTTGCATGGCTTCTATTCATGATATTTCGCAGCGCAAACAAAAATTGGTAGGGGATGACTAAATCAGAGGGCCTACGAATAGGGCCTAGGCCTTCTAGGGACCTGAAATTTTGCATATCGTCTAATAAACACCTCCACTCTAAAAATTTTAAATTTCATAAAGACATGTCAACCCATTCAAAAATGTCCGACTGGTTTTCTCATCTTTTAAATCTACGAATACATAATTTGGCGAGAATGTATAGGAAAATAGCGGAAAAAATCACAAGTATTAATGTTGCCCACATTTCTTGATCAAAATACCCAAAATCCCCATTCTGAAGAAAGATGTTTCTAAAATTGGCTTTTTTTAGTAAAATGGCCGTAGAGACCTCAATCCCTGGATGGCACAAACATTTTTCGCACGTAATTAGGGAGTACTTGAGATAGATTAGGTAAAATTAGGTTGAAAAGACAATGCGGATTTTAATCCTGCCCATGCCACTATGGACATACCCCTAAGCCAGTAATCGGCTTGTTGTGCTTAAAAAGTAACCTCGAAAAAGGAAATCTAAGATTGGAATTCAGTGCTACTTACAAAATCTTTAGTGTTTTCCATGCCACTCCCCTAGGATTGTTCATGTCTGGTATTGTGTCCCCACGTAAGGCTATGGCATAGAAAATGCTTCAACTTCTCATCATGTTCCCCGCATGACCTACACAAGCTATCACTTGCCGCACTGATTTTTCATAAGTGAGCTCCTAGTCATATGTGTCCTGTTGTGATACCAAAAGCTATACTGACCTCTTTCTTACTTCCTTTCAGTAATAGTCTCGTCTTCTCACAATCCGAATCATCCCATAGTATTTTCGTCGTCTTACCGAATGTTTCGCTGTTCAACAGTGTTGCATGCCCTTAACTCGGACTGCGTCGACCCGAAAGGCTTCGGGTTAAACAAGTTTATTGACGGCAGTCCTCTGCGCTTCACTGTTAAATCGTCTGCCCACTTACTCCTTTATGGACCGGCACCCAAACTATGTGGATTGAGCCATTATCAGAGAAGGCGTTAATCTTCTTCTTACATACCAATACTGTTTGTGACCTTATTGTTATTGAACATCTTCACGGCCATTTTACTATCCGTGAAGATGTTCACACTCGACGTCCTCGTGATAGCACCAGACAATCTCACGCATAACATGATCGCCCGGATCTCTGCCTGCAGGACCGTATTATGGTCAGGCAATTCAAAAAAATTTCAGTCCCTGGGTTCTCAATGTAGACCCTCTGGCTCACTCTGTCCCATAGCATTGATCCATCCGTGCAACATGATCTTCCAGATGGCAATACTAAGGTTCTGTCAATCCAAGAGTGTGCCGCTGGCAGCAGTGCCTCGCAGTCGACCTCAAGTGTCGTCTCAGGTATCCAATCGGAAACCTCTTCCCTTCCTTCCAGGTTTCTTATCGTCGCCTCGATTATACCACGATGTTATGGGATGCTCCCATCCTCAATCTATTCTCCCATCGCCTTAAGTCTCATAGCCGCAGTGGCTGCTTCAAAATCAATCTATATGTCAATGGGTCGGATATCTAGAATAGTCTTCAGTGCCCTAGTGGACGTGGTCCTCATCGCTCCGCCTATGCCAAGACAACATGTTCTCTGAACCCGTTGAATTATCCTCACGTTGCACTTTTTCTCCATAGCAGTCCACCAAACTACTTAGGCGTAAGTAAGTATCGGTATAATCACGTTCCTGTAGAGCCAGTGGACTATACTCGGATTCAGGCCCAATTTCGAGCCTTCGGCTTATCCACATAATGCCCAACATCAATGAGCCTTCTCGGTACGCTCCAGAATGTCAAATAACGAAATCTTTCTATTGAGGAAATGTGGTGTATCAAATTGGCCCTCGTCGTCTTTCTCGTGAACAGGCAGATTTTAGTTTTCTCTGGGTTTACTTTGAGACCCCTAGATCTAGCCCAGTCGTGTGCCATCTGCAAGACCCTTTAGGCCATTCTGCATAGCTGGTTCGGATCCTTTCTCCTTAGAAGTATTGTAACATCGTCTGCTTAGCCTTCAATGGTGCCACTTCTCCCTAATATTTATTTTTTTCTATTTTATGCAGAACCTCGTGCAGGGCAGCCTCCACCGACCATCTCTTGTCATAGGCATGCTGTCCGCAACACGTTCCATGGTTTTGAGTAGAAAGGACGTGAGGCTTATAGGTCTGTAGGCCTTTGGTGTCGCATAACATGCCTTGCCGGGCATGTTATGCGACACCACCCTTGCCTGCTGCCAGACTTTCGGAGTATAAGCAAGTCCCGGGCACGTTGTGAAAATAGTGGCCAGATGGGGCGCCAGATAGTCTGCCTCCTTTCATCAGGTCCGGGTGACTTAAATGATTTGAAGGTCCTCAAAGCTTCCTTGGCCATAAATTCCGTTATGATAAACCTTCGATCAACCTCATTTTTGCAAGATTCCGGTGTCACCGTGAGTCACGTCACATCCCGTGGACAATGGGTTTTCATCAAAAGCCTCTTCATGTCCTCCGTTGTCTCTGCTCTCGCTCCTATGTCGTCTACTAACGTTTCAGTTTGGACTTTGGCTTATGAGAGAAACTTCTTCATATTGGCAGGATCATTAACACTATCGACGTGGTCACAGAAAAACTTCCAGGAGGCACGTTATGTCGCTCTGGTAATTTTATTGTATTCATTGAGCCGTGTGTAATACACATCCTAATATACTTCCGCTTTTTTACGACGTGCTCTGTTAAAAAGTCTACGGACTTCATTCCCAATATTGCGTATCTCCTCGGTCATCGAGGGTTTTTCTTGGGCTGATTTCCTATCCCGAAGAGGACAATTATCTTCGAAAGACCCCACCAGTACAGTCGTAATCCTCTGTCTCCTTCGTCGTGCGTCGAATAGCTTTCTCGATCTGCTTGGCAAAGCCATCGCTCACTCCAGCCGTCATCCCGCTGTCCTCATATCTCGATTCGGCTGCGATAACTGTTTCATTGACACTGTTTGAATCTGAATCGGAAACACCACGAGCGAAATGAAAACACTTCCGCACGACTCAACGGCTACTTAAAGATTGTTAGTTTAAGAGATACATCTAATTTAAAGTCTTCATACTTAAATCTTAGTTTGTGTTAAATTTTCGAATAAATTTCGATTTTGGATGAAGTCACGAATTAATCGAATCAATGATGTATATTAATTAACTGTCCCAGGATGAGTAACGAAAATCATCATGACAAGATTGAACAATATTGGACGACAAACAGGCACAAAACAGTGGTGGAAATTTTGAATCATGGCTATTGTCCGGTTTCAGCAGATAAATCTCCATCATTGTAAGTCAGCTACGTCGGCACTAAAGGTCTTTCTGATGGCTAGAGGATTTGAGGTAATTCTTATCTATAGAATCATCGGTCTGTAGAGGAATGGTTCGAGAACTAAGAATTCTCTACACAAGGGTACGGGGAATGAGAAAAACAGAACCTGTATTCTTGCGGAGAGTAGTTTAAATGTTTTTTTTTTCCGCTGCTAAGACACTGCAAATTCAATACAACCCAGCCTTATTTGGCACACGATTCAGAGATGACGAATTCAAGCCTCAAATTCCTGGTTAAGTCCGGCTCTGGAGGAAAAAAGAGCCTCATTGTGGAAAGTGATGCCAATACACATCACCAGATATAATGAAGTTCAGATAATGGTCAAGAAGATCACGAAGGCTCTGCATGACCCGCTTATGTCAGCATGTCCAAAAACCAAGCCAAGCAGCAAACAGCGACTGCCATAGTGGACCCAAGAACTGGTGGGTCTAAAGAAAGGTCTCTTCATCGGAATTAAAACGACAAGAGCACACCATGATTGGGACGTCTATAAGGCTAAGCTTAGAAAATAAAAGGGTGATCCCAAAAAAACACACAACAAATACTGGGTGGAACTCTGCAACTTCGTGGAAGATACATCCTACACCTCTAATCTAAGAAAGATCCAATCCTCGAGACCTATTATGGTGGAATTTATTCAGAAGTCAGAGAATGTTTAGTGAGGATGCACTGGAACTATTCGTTCATACACATTTCCCGAGAAACTATCCAAACAACATGGGGCCAGGGGAGGTTGTCATTGATATGCACTCGTCGAAGGATATTGGGGATCATGTGTCTGAGTCACAAATCCTTTGGGCTATAAAATCTTTTTACTCTCTTAAGTCGCCAGGCCCTGATGATTTATCACAAGCGTTGTCCGACAAACTGGCTTCTTGGCTTAGGGAGATAAGCTCTGATTGTATCAGCATGTCATATGTACCTGTAGGATGGAGGGACACAAAGGTAATTTTCAATCCAAAAGCAGGAAAACCCTACCATACGAAGGAGAAAGATTTCCTTCCTATTAGTGTGTCATCCTTTATGCTAAATGCTCTAAAGGGTTGACAGAAACATATTTAAGAGCAAAGATTTCTGGAGATCGCCTGTCTCGGCAACAGCATGCATATGGTAAGGACAAGTCCACTGATACAGCCCTTCACGTCTCGCTGTTAAGGAATATACAATGGTAGCATTCCTTCTCATTGAAGGTGCTCTCAATAATGTAAAGCCGACATCAGTCATGAAGAATCTGGAGGATGAAGGATCTCAAGGAGGTCTATTTCTTTTTTTCTTCTCTTTTGCAATAAAGCCATCAACAATTTATTATTGTCTCCAGAAGAAAAGGGTAAAAAAATGGTCACGTATGCTGATGACGTGGCTATTGTAATAAGGGGAAAGTTTCCAAGTACTCTTAGAGATATACTGCAGGTAGCTCTACGTTCGACAGCGTAGTGGGCAGCTGAAAGTGGTCTAGGTGTAAATCCGTCCAAGGCGGTAGACGTTCTTTTTAGCATGCGATACAATTTTCCCACAGTTTTGCTGTACTGGAAATTGAACTAAAAATCCAATATTTTGGAAGCGGTAAGAAAGGCAACTCTTGCCTTTTACAACTTCAAGAAAGCAATTGCCAAAAGTTAGAGGCATAAGCCCAGTATCATGCGTTGGGTGTTTCCCGCTGTTGTCAGACCTATAAAGCTATATGGTTGTTGTTGTAATCACATTTTCATGTTAAAGTGGCGATCCTCGTCAAGCTTCTGCAGGTGAGCAAGCTCGTTCCGGTTCAAAGGACCAATCGCTGCGGGAACAGGGTGGCCATTGGTTATATAAAGGCGCCAATAACCCCGCTTGTGATATCGAGTATCATAGGGACTCAGTATATGTGCAAGAACCGGTGCCGCCCGGACTCTCACTGAGACTCTCCGCTCAATATCGCTGATTGTCCGCGACTGCTGTTGCAGCCACTTCGTATGGAGCATTCCACTATACTCAACCAGTGAACGCGACAGCAATGAACACCACACAGATCGAACCCCAGTGCTCCAGCCTAGCTATTCCTTACTATATGGTGTTGTGGTCTGGTGGACGGCGCTCCATAAATCCTCCTACTGTTTAATACTCAGTCATATCCAAAGGATGGCTTGTCTATGCATTCACATTTGAACTGAGAACGTCGCCATCAGGTACAATGAATTTATTGCTTCACCTTATGCATCAGGACACTGTGGCTAGACAAGTGGCTGCGACCATTGCTGTAAGACTAAGGGAAATTTCCCTTTGTACATGGGGTGGCTATACACACTTTGTCGTCCTTGATGATATTCCAACTTTCCAGACAGTGTGCATAATACATTACCAGAGTAGTTTTTTGAGAAAAAGTATTGCACCACTATTCCTGCTATTTCTGAATTCAAACACTAACCTCCACTGTCGCAGATCTCCCAACTTGATGACTAAACAGTTAAAAAATTCAACTGTTCTGGGTGTCCTGTCACAGAAATAACCCAGGGTATTGTTGAACGGGCGAGCTTGCGAGACTAGGAACTACCTTACAAATTCCAGAGGAAGTGGAATCTGTGGGTATGCCTCTAGCAACATGTAATCTAAGTCTGCAGGATCAGGCTCGAAGGCCAACGAATGACAAATGGTCACAAAGTGAGTGTTTGAACACTCCAACATTATGTGGCCTTATCTAGACTTAAAGAGGTCTAATGCTTCGCTGTCATTGGCGAGAACAGACGTCTTAGTCATCATGTACGTCATGGCAGGAAACTAACTGATCGGAAAACATGCTGACAGACTGAAGGTTGCAAGTAACGACATCTGCAGAAGCTATAAGGACATCGAGGAAGAAGAGACTATAGAACATCTGCTGTGTGTGTTTCTGCACTGGCAGTCAGAAGGAGTTCCGCTTTATGTTCACATTTTTTGACAACATGTCCATTTAGCGGATGTGCACATTCGCAAGTTGTTGGGCTTTTCAAAGCGATCTGGATGGTAGGACCTAGAAAGCGTTTTTCTCCGGTTCCTGTGGTATTACAATGGAGGAAAATGTTTTAGTGAGTCTGATTGGCAAAGTGCCACTAAAACCTTACCTAAAACAATCCTTGTTCGTCCTGATATTTCTTATTTGATTACATAAAACGAATATTATGCACACGTTTTCCAATTCAATATGGCACGCAAAATAAACATTTTTATTTTAAAATTTTCTCCCCCAGGTTAGTTTTATAACACCTCACAATTGTTAAATTACAAGTACTTCATTAGCAAATCCTACACAAACTTTGCCTTAATTAGAAGTCGTTCACTAAAAAAAAAAGAAATTATAATGCCCCCTCGCACTCCCAATTCATGGAATAAAACTTTAATGTAATTGCATAACATTTTAATTTATAGTTGTTGCAAATGCAAGAAAAACACCAATACTAATGCAGCGAAAATGTAAAATGCCAATCCTTCAGGCACGCAAACCATCAGCTTGACAAGGACCTAGCTAAATAAATAAAATGGGCCATGAAGGGTTTCAATGTGGGCAGTAGGAGACACTAGCGGGGCCGAATGTTTTATACCCTCCATCATGGATGGCATTTGCCAAGATCTTTGAACGATTCATTCAAAGGCATATTAGGATTTTAATATTGAAGATGTTTCAGTGTACAGATTAATTTATGATGTACTTGTAATGGAAGTCATAACAAAACCCTAAGTATGAACTTTCGAATAATTATTGCGCTCTCAAGACTTCATATCGGGATATCGGGTTTATACTTAGTTTAATTGGCTATGACAGAACATCTTTTCCACTAATCGAACGTAGAATAGCATTCCAAGCGCTTCCGTCTTCTGCGCTCATTCTTAAATGTCTGACACCAAGCTTCCAAGTGTCTCCCACAACTTGATCTTTCCATCGGGATTTTTGGTCTTCCCGGTTTGCGTGTACCACCGTGTTTGCCTTCAAAAGACTTCTTTGCTGGAGCTTCTTCATCCATTCTGACAACATGACCTAGCCAACGCAGCCGTTGTATTTTGATACGTGTAACTATGATATTGCCGTCATACAGCTCGTGGTTCATATGACGCCTATATTCTCCATTAATGCAAACTGGTCCATATATTTTTCGAAGAATCTTTCTCTCAAACACTCCAAGTACTGCCTCGTCTGCTTTCTCAAATACCCATGCCTCAGAACCATATAACAACACGGGTAGTATCAGTGTCTTGTACAGAGTAATCTTCGTCTGTCGAGAGGTGGCCTTGTTTCTAAACTGCTTACCTAATCCCAAGGAGCATCTGTTTGCCAGTATTATTCTTCGCTTTATCTCGAAACTGGTATCGTTCGTTTCGGTTACGGCGGTGCCGACGTAGCTAAAGTTACTGACTATCTCAAAGTTATGGTTCCCAACTTTCTCCATTTTCTTTATCTGCTCGGTTGTACAAGGCTTTTTGGGAGTTGAAACCATCCATTTAGACCTAACTCCATTTACCAGACCTATTTTTACTCACTCTCTATCGATTCTTTCAAAGTCTGCAGTTACTACTTCCGGTGACGGACCTATGATATCGATGTCGTCAGCATAGGCGGGTAGCATGTGTTCTCTTGTGATTAGTGTGCCATATCTATTCACATCTGCATCTCGTATATTCTTATCCAACAGGATATTAAAGAGATCACACGATAGGCTCTCTCCTTGTCTGATACCTCGTTTGGTATTAAATGTTTCGGAGAGAATCTTTCCTATTCTTATCGAGGAATGTGTATCAGCAAGTGTAGTCAACAAAGAGATGGTCGGTTTTGATTTGTCCTTCTCAAGTATTTTCCAGGATTTGGCGCAGTGTGAATTTCTGGTCCTGGGGGGATTTACCGGGTGTAAAGCCGCATTTATAGTTCCCAATAATCTCATTAAAATTAGGCTTTAATCTTTTACACAGTACGCTCGAGAGTATTTGTATGCGATGGGAAGGGGACTTATTCCTCTGTAGTTGGCACATTCCGTCTTGTCTCTTTGCTTGTGTACAGAACATAGTATTCTGAGGTTCCAATTATCGGGTATGCGTTCTTCTAGCCAGATTGCGCAGATAAGCTGATGCATATGCCTTATCAGCGTCTCGCCTCTGGTCTTAAATAGTTCACCGTGCAACCCGTCGGCTTCTGTTGCCTTGTTGTTCTAAAGTCGGGCCACTGCTACTTGGACCTCATTCTGACTAGGAGGTAAATATTCTATACTATCATCATTGATTGACTCTGCGGTATCCTCTTCGCAGCCAACGGCGGACACTAGCAGTTGAGTAAAATGTTCTTTCCAGATCCTCAGCATGCTATCGGTGTCAGTTACCAGATTTCCTTCTTTATCTCTGCAGATGGATGTGCCTGCACCAAAGCCATTGCTAATTTTGACCATGAACATTCCACTAAGAAACGGGGGCAAACTTCTCACATATCAATGAGTGCAGTTCGATTCAAGTTTAAGCTCAATGATAAGGAACCTCCTTTTTACAGGCGAGTCCGAACGGCGTGCCGCAGTGCGACACCTCTTTGGAGAGAAGTTTTACATGGCATAGTACCTCACAAATGTTGCCAGCATTAGGAGGGGAAAACCACCGCTGAAAATTTTTTCTGATGGTCTCGCCAGGATTCGAAGCCAGGCGTTCAGCGTCATAGGCGGACATGCTAACCACTGCGCTACGGTGGCCTCCCAAAGCCCAAAGCCATCGGTTTGCTGTTTAATTCTTTGGTAGAATTTCCGGACTTCATTCTGACACCAGTACATCTTAATTCGCTCACACTCACGTCTTTCCATTTCCTTTATCTTTCTGCGAAATATATAGGGTAATTTTTTTGAGGTTAGGATTTTCATGCATTAGTATTTGACAGATCACGTGGGATTTCAGACATGGTGTCAAAGAGAAAGATGCTCAGTATGCTTTGACATTTCATCATGAATAGACTTACTAACGAGCAACGCTTGCAAATCATTGAATTTTATTACCAAAATCAGTGTTCGGTTCGAAATGTGTTCATTCACCGTAACGTTGCGTCCAACAGCATCTTTGAAAAAATACGGTCCAATGATTCCACCAGCGTACAAACCACACCAAACAGTGCATTTTTCGGGATGCATGGGCAGTTCTTGAACGGCTTCTGGTTGCTCTTCACTCCAAATGCGGCAATTTTGCTTATTTACGTAGCCATTCAACCAGAAATGAGCCTCATCGCTGAACAAAATTTGTCGATAAAAAAGCGGATTTTCTGCCAACTTTTTCTGAAAATGATTTGCAAGCGTTGCTCGTTAGTAAGTCTATTCATGATGAAATGTCAAAGCATACTGAGCATCTTTCTCTTTGACACCATGTCTGAAATCCCACGTGATCTGTCAAATACTAATGCATGAAAATCCTAACCTCAAAAAAATCACCCTTTTCTCCTTTCTCCTTTTCTCCCAACACCCCTCCTTCATCTGGCGCGTTGCTAATGATTGCATGGTTGCTATATACGCCGCATTCTAGGCTTCGGAAGCATCTCGACACCGCACGGAGGCTCGACATTGGAAAGCTGCAAATACAACAGATGACAGCGGAATTCTCCACTCGAATGACCCAACTGCTTGATGAAAGCACTTCTTGTTCCGATGATATAATGGCGCAGTGGCAAACTATTGCCCACTCCACTTCCCACCGGAAGACTCCCCCAAGAATCCCATGGTACCAAGACCAAGAGTACGTCGAGCTCCGTGCAGTGTCTAATCGTAGTTTCCTCGCCATATTCAAACGGGTGTGAACCTTTGTTGCAACAGGGTAATGATCCAAATCTATATTCGCTCCACGGATCGATCGTACATCTGACACGCTGGATGAATGCCTTCCACTTATCACAACGTGATTCATTTGGTTCCCCGTGTTTTGATCGGGTGACAGCCATGTGGCTTTATTAATATTTTTATGTTTAAATCTGGTGCTACCATGTTTTTTGCCGCGGCGAAATCTATCAGCCTCAACCCATTACTGGACGTTATCTTGTGGAGGCTAAACTTTCCGGCTGTTGGACAAAAAGTGTCTTCCTTCCCTATCTTCGAATTAAAATCTCCCAGAACGATTTTAATATCATGGGCGAGGCAGCGGTCATATTCTCTCTCTAGGCGCTCGTAGAAAATATCCTTGCTCTGCTCGTCTTTGTCTTCCGTCGGGGCATGGGCACAAATAAGGCTGATGTTGAAGAATTTGGCTTTAATGCGGATTGTGGCTTGAGACAAGATATTTCAGTCTCCGACTAACCGCATATCCACAGCCAAATTCATGCTTGGTGTTATGGCAGTTCGTCGTCATAGTTCGTTGCTGTTGTTACGCCATTCCCAGTCCATCGCACTTCTTCTAAGACGGTAATATCTGCTTTGTACTTCTCTAATACATCCGCCAGCGCCTATACTGCTCCTTCTCTATAGAGAGTGCGGACATTCCAGGTGCAGATCCGCAAATCATGGTCCTTCTCTCGTTTGCGTGGGTCGTCAACGTTGGAGGGGTCCGTTTTTATACCCTCCACCATAAGATGGCGGGTATACTCATTTCGTCATTCTGTTTGCAACTACTCGAAATATTCGTCTGAGACCCCATAAAGTATGTATATTCTTGATCGTCGCGACATTTTATGTCGATATAGCCATGTCCGTCCGTCCGTCCGTCGGCCCTCCGTCTGTCTGTCTGTCGAAAGCACGCTAACTTCCGAAGGAGTAAAGCTAGCCGCTTGAAATTTTGCACAAATACTTTTTATTAGTGTAGGTCCGTTGGTATTGCAAACGGGCCATATCGGTCCATGTTTTGATATAGCTGCCATATGAACAGATCTTGGGTCTTGACTTCTTGAGCCTCTAGAGTGGGCAATTCTTATCCGATTGGAATGAAATTTTGCACGACGTGTTTTGTTAAGATATCCAAAAACTGTGCCAAGTATGGTTCAAATCGGTCCATAACCTGATATAGCTGCCATATAAACCGATTTTGGGTCTTGACTTCTTGAGCCTCTAGAGGGCGCAATTCTTATCCGATTGGAATGGAATTTTGCACGACGTTTTTTGTTATGATACCCAACAACAGTGCTAGGTATGGTTCAAATCGGTCTATAACCTGATATAGCTGCCATATAAACCGATCATAGGTCTTGACTTCTTGAGCCTCTAGAGGGCACAATTCTTATCCGATTTGAATGCATTTTTGCACGAAGTATTTCGTTATGACATTCAACAACTGTGCCAAGTATGGTTTAAATCGGTCCATAACCTGATATAGCTGTCATATAAGCAGATCTGGGGATTTGACTTCCTGAGCTTCTAGAGGGCCCAATTGCTATCCGATTTTACTGAAATTTTGCATGACGTATTTTATTCTTACTTTCAACAACTGTGTCAAATAACGTTCAAATCGGTCCATAACCTGATATAGCTGCCATATAAACCGATCTGGGATCTTGACTTCTTGATCCCTAGAGGTCGCAATTATTATCCGATATGCCTGAAATTTAGTTCGACGGATCCTCTCCTGACCATCAACAAACGTGTTTATTATGGTCTGAATCGGTCTATTGCCCGATACAGCTCCCATATAAATCGTTCACTCTATTTTACTTCTTGAGCCCCCAATGGGCGCAATTCTTATTCGAATTGGCTGAAATTTTACACAGGTCTCCAACATATAATTTAATTGTGGTCCGAACCGGACCATATCTTGATATCGCTCTAATAGCAGAGCAAATCTTTTCTTATATCATTTTATGCCTAAGAAGAGATGCCGGGAAAAGAACTCGACAAATGCGATCCATGGTGGAGGGTATATAAGATTCGGCCCGGCCAAACTTAGCACGCTTTTACTTGTTACTATTCCTTTGTTTCTCATAGTAGTTCTTATAGTTTTCCGTGGGCGGGTTACTGGCCCAGCCGACTCAACCGCATGGGTTTTGTGGGATTGCACATGTATACCTCGTTGTGGCGAGCCGCTTGCTCCAAGATCCGATGCTCGCCTCCAGCCGCCCCTAGCCTGGGAACAGACCCTGATGTTGGCCATTGGTTATTTTAAGGCGCGAATAACTCACTTTGTCATCTCGAGTATCATTGGCACTCAATATTTATTTAACTCCTCACTGAGACTCTCCTCTCGAATATCGCTGACTGCCCCCGGCCGCATTTGCAGCTACTCCGCATAAAAACGGAGCATTCCACCATCCGCAACCATTGGACGCGCCCGGTAGCTTTCAGCTAAGCTACACGTGGTAATGATGGACACCACACAAGTTGGAGCTCAAAGTTCCAACCTGTGTGGTGCTCATAGTTACCCCGTGTCGGCCGGGATGTCGGGTTTATATGAGAGACATATCGAAATGTGAACTGGTTTGGCCCATTTATGATCCCAGCGGACCCATACAATAAGATGTATTTCTGCATAGTTACCCCGTGTCGGCCGGGATGTCGGGTTTATATGAGAGACATATCGAAATGTGAACTGGTTTGGCCCATTTATGATCCCAGCGAACCCATACAATAAGATGTATTTCTGCAAAATTTCAAGTAGGTAACTTTTCGAAATTTAGAGTGATTTAGACAGACGGACTTATGTAAAGACAGGCTGAAGGAGGGGAGATTAAACAAGTAAATGCGTGCTAAGTTCGGCCGGGCCGAATCTTATATACTCTCCACCATGGATCGCATTTGTCGAGTTCTTTTCCCGGCATCTCTTCTTAGACAAAAAAGGATATAAGAAAAGATTTACTCTGCTATTAGAGCGATATCAAGATATGGTCCGATTTGGACCACAATTAAATTATATGTTGGAGACCTGTGTAAAATGTCAGCCAATTCGAATAAGAATTGCGCCCTTTGGGGGCTCAAGAAGTAAAATAGAGAGATCGATTTATATGGGAGCTGTATCGGGCTATAGACTGATTCAGACCATAATAAACACGTATGTTGATGGTCATGAGAGGATCCGTCGCACAAAATTTCATTCCAATCGGATAAGAACTGCGCACTCTAGAGGCTCAAGAAGTCAAGACCCAAGATCGGTTTATATGGCAGCTATATCAGGTTATGGTCCGATTCGAACCATACTTGGCACAGTAGTTGGATATCATAAGAAAACACGTCGTGCAAAATTTCATTCCAATCGGATAAGAATTGCGCACTCTAGAGGCTCAAGAAGTCAAGACCCAAGATCGGCTTATATGGCAGCTATATCAAAACATGGACCGATATGGCCCATTTACAATACCAACCGACCTACACTAATAAGAAGTATTTGTGCAAAATTTCAAGCGGCTAGCTTTACTCCTTCGGAAGTTAGCGTGCTTTCGACAGACAGACGGACGGACGGACAGACGGGCGGACATGACTAGATCGACATAAAATGTCGGGACGATCATGAATATATATACTTTATGGGGTCTCAGACGAATATTTCGAGTAGTTACAAACAGAATGACGAAATTAGTACAACCCCCATCCTATGGTGGAGGGTATAAAAACAGAAAGACGTACGTGGCTACATCGACTTAAAATCTGATGAATATATGTAACTCAATTTGTCAAGGTGTTTCAAACGGAATGGCCATATAAATACACTCCCTTCCACGGGTTTTATTTAAACTCCTCAATTCTATTTCAAATGTCTCAGATCAATATCAGATTCAAGAGTAGTAAACGATGTGATAAATCTAATATTCCATCCATTTTATGGTACTCCGAATAAAGGAGTAAAGCGACAACTAAATAAAAACAAAAATACACAAACAATGCTACTCTTCACTTCATATTTGCATTGTTTGCCTCAAAGTGTTGCAATGACACACACACACACACCAACACCTACGCACTGCAAAGTGAAACTTGGTTTACATTTGTAAGGGACTTCATTCGAGACTTTGAATAAATATCAATAGTTTACCCCTTTTACTATAAGCTACAAACAACCATCTGTGCATACTTCTGCCGCAGTGCACTACTACGACAGCTGCACACAGAAACATCAGGCGAGTGGTTGGCAAATAAGAATTCTGTAAATTGCAAAAATGCTGTAAACACACAATAGATGGTTTTGCTCAAAGTGTGAAATATGCCAAATAGTAAACAGCGCTGCCACACAACCATGCAACATGGTGAATGCCAACACCACCACCACCACTACCAGCAGCACTACAACCAACACCAACAATCCTTTGGGATAGCATTGCAAGAAGTAAATTAAACAACATGCGAATGTTAGTTAAATATTTGCCCGATAACAATGGGCTATGAGTGAAAATGTGCAAATGGCTTCAATGGCGGCAGGCAATGCAAACAAAAAATCAATGAAATATGCAAAGTGAAGTGCATGGGGACATCTTCATCGACAAGAAACAAAAAACCAATTGAGGAATAGTATAAAACGGAAATTAAGTTAGTGCGAAGGCACTTGAAACAGAGGATGAGCCAATAATTTTACAAAAATAAACGGATTTCCTGTTTTTCAAGCTAAAAAGTCACAATTTCGCAAAACTTTGGTATTAAAAAAAAAAAATTAAATTAACATTTTGTTTTCGGAGAATATTTTATGACAAAATGTATTTTTAAGAAAATTTTATCGATTATTTGTTTTTAGAGGGAATTGCATAGACATTTTTCGTTTAGAGAAAAATGCACTTCAAAATTCAAAGAAATTTAGTCCTTAGAGAAAATTTTATGGAAATGTTGTCTTTAGAGAAAATTTCATAAAAATTTAGCTTTAAGAGAAAATTTTACGTAAATTTTTTCTTTAGAGTAAACCTCATAGAAATTTTGTCTTTAGAGAAAATTTTATAGAAATGTTGTCTTTAGAGAAAATCTCATAGAAATTTTGTCTGTAGAGAAAATTTCATAGAAATTTTGTCTGTAGAGAAAATTTCATAGAAATTGTTGTTTGCAGAGAAAAGTTCATAGAAATGTTGTCTTAAGAAACAATCTTATATACCCTCCAACATGGATCGCATTTGTCAAGTTCTATACGCGGTATCTCTTTTTAGGCAAGCAAAGAATATTGAATGAGAGCTGTTATGCCATTGGAGCTATATCAAGTTTTAGTCCGATTCGGACCATAAATGAATGCCGCATATTGCAAAAGTCATTGTTTAATATTTCAGTTCATTCGGATAAGAATTGCGCCTTGTATGGGCTCAAGAGGCTAAATCGGGAGATAGGTTTATATGGGAGCTGTATCAAGCTATTGATCGATTCAAACCATATCGACACGTTTGTTGAAAGTCATGAGAGCAGCCGTTGTACAAAATTTCTGTCAAATCGGATGAGAATTTCGCCCTCTAGAGGCTCAAGAAGTCAACATCCCAGATCGGGTTATATGGCAGCTATATCAAAACTTGGACCGATTTGAACCATACTTAGCACAGTTATTGGAAGTCATAACAAAACACCTCATGTAAAATTTCAGCCAAATCGGATGAGAATTACTCGCTCCATTGGCTCAAGAAGTCAAGATCCAAGATCGGTTTATATGGCAGCTACACCACATTATGAACCGATTTGAATCATACTAAGTAAAGTTGTTAAAAGTGATACCAAAACGCCATGTGCAAAATTTCAGTCAAATCGGATGAAAATTGCGCCCTCTAGAGGCTCAAGAAGTCAAGACCCAAGATCGGTTTATATGGCAGCAATATCCGGTTATGGACCGATTTGAACCATACTTGGCACGGTTGTTGGATGTAATAACAAAACACGTCGTGCAAAATTTCATTTCAATCGGATAAGAATTGCGCACTCTAGAGGCTCAAGAAGTCAAGACCCAAGATCGGTTTATATGGCAGCTATATCAAAACTTGGACCGATTTGAACCATACTTAGCACAGTTATTGGAAGTCATAACAAAACACCTCATGCAAAATTTCAGCCAAATCGGATGAGAATTACTCGCTCCATTGGCTCAAGAAGTCAAGATCCAAGATCGGTTTATATAACATCTATACCACATTATGAACCGATTTGAATCATACTAAGTACAGTTGTTCAAAGTGATACCAAAACGCCATGTGCAAAATTTCAGTCAAATCGGATGAAAGTTGCGCCCTCTAGAGGCTCAAGAAGTCAAGACCCAAGATCGGTTTATATGGCAGCTATATCAATACATGGACCAACTTGAACCATACTTAGCGCAGTTGTTGGAAGTGCTACCAAAACACTACATGCAAAATTTCAGTTAAATTGAATCATACTAAGTACAGTTGTTGAAAGTGATACCAAAACACTTTGTGCAAAATTTCAGTCAAATCGGATGAGAATTGCGCCCTCTAGAGGCTCAAGAAGTCAAGACCCAAGATCGGTTTATATGGCAGCTGTACCAAAACATGGACCTATTTGGACTATTTATAATCCCAACTGACCTACACTAAAGTATTTGTGCAAAATTTCAAGCGGCTAGCTTTACTCCTTCGAAAGTTAGGGTGATTTCGACAGACAGACGGAGGGCCGACGGACAGACGGACCGACATGGCTAGATCGACTTAAAATGACATGATGATCAAGAATATATGGGGGTCTCAGACTCATATTTCGAGATGTTACAAACAGAATGACGAAATTAGTATACCCCCATCCTATGGTAAAGGGTATAAAAATTTCATAGACATTTAGTCTTTAGAGAAAAGTTCTTAGAAATTTGTTTTTGGAAAAAAGTTCATAGAAATGTTGTCTTAAGAAAAAATTTCATAGACCTTATGTCAAGGCGTATTTAATAAAGTGCCCGCATCGGCGAATTGCTACAACTAAGCATCTTTTTTGGGAACTTGATATGTCAAAATTTCTAAGCAAGGCGAGTAAAATTCTTCTTGCCGTGACATTTCAAATTTTGGGCAAATTTGCTTCGACTAATCGGAGCAAGAAGTTTATTTATTTTTAAGTGCCAAGTAAAAAAAAAACAAATTTGAAAATGAACAAAATTCCCATTAGCAGGTTTAAATTGTTTTTTTACTAGGTTATTGTAAAAGTAGATAGCTACCAAGTGAAGATGATCCAACCCAATCAGGTCATTTTAACAGTTAAAGTTTCTTGGCTACGAGGATGACGTTGTGATTATGGTGTGTGCCCGTGCGCCAAGATTGGCCAATGGGCTTGATGTCAAGCCCATTCAATGGGGTAACATAGTGTGTTCACAGGGGATCTCTCCTAAATGGTGTGAAGCTACGCTCTCATTGGACAAATGACGGACTTACGTTTGATTTGTAGGAATGAGGGGGAGTTATAGACGGTTTAGCACCTCTTGTGGTCCCGAAATCGCGGGGTTATGGCTATGGCTTTGCAGGATTATGGCTAAAAGAGCACCTCTTTTATATCTAACTTCAGGTACATAGGCCTTGCGCCTTCGGTCTTCTTAACTACTATAGCTTAAAATGGCAGATTGGAGGGAATTCTCCAGCCCGCCTGGCCGCCGTTTTGTCATGCATATCGGCTACTTCTTCATTCTTATGTCTGACATTGTACTGACGTAAATTTTACCTATTTTTTTTTTTGCGGCTTTTAAGTCTTTTTGGGGGCGATTGAGTTTGTTAGACGCGTGCCTTAGTTTCAGAACCATAATAGCAGAAAACATAAAAATCAATTTAAAAATTCCATAAAATTTTCTCTAATGACAAGCTTTTATGGAATTTTTGTCTTTAGAGAAAATTTCATTGACATTTTGTATTTAGAGAAAATATTGTCTAAAGTGGGAATTTCGAACAAATCTTGCCTTTCCAAATCCCGCCTGGGAATACATCCGAAACTTTTATATAAGTTTATTATTCTACTCCCAAGTAACTTTCGTTTGTATCTCATATTGTACCGATCGGCCTCAATGTCCGTTTGGGGATGATTTTGGGTTGAGGTGGCTAACCTGGGACTTGACCACAAACCGAAATAAAAGTTTCACAGTCTACTTCCAATTACCTTTCATTTGATACCCATATTACCCCAATCGGTAAACATATCATTTCGAGCGGTTTTTGGGGGTGGGCCCCCTGCCACATGAGGTCGAATGGTTATATCAAGTTCCTACTCTACTCTTAAATACCTTTCATTTGATAACTATATTGTCCCAATCGGTAAACATGCCCGTTTGGTTGGGCTTTATGGTAGGGCGGTCAATTTTGTGTTTTTGGGTTATAAGCTAGCATACAAAATTTCACTAAAATCGATGCACAGAGTTCCAGATCTGACGCTTTTTAAATTTGTGTTTAGACGGATATCACAAAATGAAGTACCCTATTTTCACCAGGGGGTGCTAAACTATAACATTTGTGAAAAACAAAACAAACAAAGCGTAACACATACCTTTTTATATAAAATACTAGCTGAATACGGCCTGCTTTGCTCCGCCTTCTTTTACACCACATAAACCAGTAAGGAAGGGCAAAAGTCGGGCGGTGCCGACTTTATAATACCCTACAAGTACAATGTGGGAGCAATATCCAATTCTGAACGAATTTTGATGGACCTTGGCGGATGTTTTCAGATGAGTTATTAAAAAATCCGTATCACATTTCGCGCAAATACGTTCAAACTGTAATAACTACGTTTGACAAATGACAACATTATTGCAAATTACTCAAAATCAGACGAACATATATATGGGAGGTATATCTAAATCTGAACCGATTTGGAGCACACTTCTCGGATATTGCGATAGTTGTCGAGGAAAGCGTTGTACAATGTTTTGGCAGGATTGGTCATTAAATGCGCTTGCAGTGGCTCTAGAAGTGAAAATCGGGCGATATATATATGTGAGTGCTATATCTAAATCTGAACCGATTTCTATGAAATTCACCGGTAACATCGGAATCCATAAGGAAATACTTTGTGCTAAATTTTAGGAAAATCGGTTAACAAATGAGCACTTTATTGCAATATATCTCAAAATCGGACGAACATATATATGGGAGCTATATCTAATTCAAAACCGATTTCGAGCAAACTTCTCAGATTTCGGCAAGGCTGGTCAATAAATGCGCTTGCTGTGACTCTATAAGTTAATATCGGGCGATATATCTATGTAAGCTCTCACATAGATATATCGCCCGATATTAACTTATATCTAATCTGAACCGACTTCCATTCCTAATTCACTGGAAATGTTGGAAGTCAGGAGAAAATCCTTCTTGCCAAATTTCGAGAGAATCGGTTGACAAATGGCCTTTTTATTGCATTATTATTGCAAAAAGGACGAATATATGTATGGCAGATATATCCATACCTGAACCGATTTTTTCTAATTTCAATAGGCTTCGTCTCTAGTGTTCCTTTCAACATTTCCTGCTCTTTATCACTCTCTCTCTCTCTTCTTTTATTTGTTTGTGTAGTCGTTGCTTTTCAAATGATTAATATCCCCCAACAGATGGCTCTGAAGGTGTTTTAAGTGATGCCCGCGGTTGATTCCCATCACATTATCATAATTTTGTCTATTTTTGAATTCAATCGAATTAGATATCTATCAATAATACTGATTGCCTAGATTTGAATTGTGCCATTAGCATTAGCAAAAATGGAAGGGTGGTTATCCCTTTAATAATAGTTGCAATAATTGTGAATTATTTAGACATGAAAGATTTCAGTATAAAAGCAAAGTGCTTAGCGGCATCTCCCTTGCACCCTGCTATAATAAGCAGGCTCCTTAACGTTGGACTAAAATTTGAATCTAAACCCGCTTCATTATGCCTTCGCTTTCAAACGCGAAAAAAATTTCACTTACATATTTTAACATACTCTCCAAAAGCTTTGAGTTTGGAATATGAGTTTGAGTTTTGTTTCGCCTTCCCTTCTGATCGTATCTCTTTAATCCTGTCATGGTTTGCGGTGGTTTTAGAAGGGGGACCTCCTCCCAGATCGTTGGACCCGAAACTTATTGTAATATTCTTATATTCTTCTCCAGTATACCTATCATTTGACTACCTACTGTTATGATCGGTTTTGAGCCTTGGGCGGTTCCACAGATACTTGGAGTTCTCCCTCTTACCCTCATGTTTAAAAACGCTAGATCTCGGAGATGGGTGCACCGATTTAAGCGAAATTTTGTGTACCACCTTATGGTACCCCAAAAACACGAAATTGGTATAAAATTTGGAGGCCAAATACCCTGGCGGGACGCCATATCCCAAAACCCACACGAACAAATGAAAGGTATTTAAGAGTAAATTACGAGCTTGGTATACATATTTCAGCCTAAGTGTTCGGAGGAGTCCCCCATCCCAAAAAAAAAAACCCAACAGAACTCTCTCACCGCTTGGGCAATATGGGTACCAAATGAAAGGTATTTAAAAGTAGAGTACAAATCTGACATCAAAATTTATTCCTTAGTGTCTGAGGGGCCTCCCCACCCCCCAAAACCTCCCAGCAGGGCATATTTACCAACTGGGACAATATGGATATCAAATGAATGGTATTTAAAAGCATAGTAAGATTCTGATATAAAAATTTATTCCTAGTGTCTGAGGCGCCACCCTACTCCCCAAAACTCCTCAACAGGATATTCACAAAGATATTCGCATTTCGTGATCGCCCTGATCTACGCCTGCAAGACCGTATTATGGTCAGGTAGTCTAAAACAGATCTCAATCCCTGGGATCTCATTGTAGACCCCCTGGCCCACTCTGTTCTCTAGCTTTGATCCATCCGTATAAAATGATCTTCCAGATGGCAATACTAGTGTTCCGACAACCCAAGACTGTGTCGATGGTAGCAGTGTCTTACACTCGATCTCAAGTGGCGTCTAAGTTGTCCGATAGGAAACCTTTTTCATTTCTTCGAGGTTTCCTATCGTCGCCTCGTTTATACCGCGATGGTATAACCTGCTCATATCCTCTATCCATTGTCCCATCGGATATCTTGAATAGTCCCCAGTGCCCTAGTGGGCTTGGTCCTCATCTGGATATATGTCCCATATATATATTTTTTATCAGATATGGCTTTTTAAGCCTGTAGGAGCCACAATTTTGATTCGATTTTTACAAAATAAGGCAAAAAGTGTTTTACTAACGTCCAAATACGTGTGAAAAATTTCATTAAAGCCCGTCTAGATTTACACATAGCTCCCATATACATTTTAGCCAATATATGCTTTTAAGACTGCAATAGCCACAATATAGGTTCTATCGTAAAAAATCTTGCAGTTCTATTCGAAACTTCGATAAGTATACCAAATTTAAAACTGCCTACATGAAATCATAGCTTCCATGTATTTCTAGTAAAAGGTGGACTGGGTGGTGTAGTCGACTGCAACGGATTTTTGTCTTCCCTAGTTTTCCTGGTTTTCTTATGAAATATTACATTGTAATTTAATTTAAGAGAAATTTCATAAAAATTCCATCTCCAGTGGATTTTTCATGGAAACCTATGCATCACTTAGATTATAACATTTTGCGATAGCCCACACGAAAACATGGCCCATGCCTTCTAGCCAAAAGCTCCTTACTATATAACAAACATTAAAGAATCCAAGAAAAAAAAATTAAATCATTGTTATGGTATTAGCTGACCCTCCAAGAGTTTCCTTCAATTTCCCCTCTGCTCTTTGTGGGCAAAAAACATACAACGGTAAATGTTAAGTGACAGTTTGGCATAACATTTCATTCATCATTGTTTGGCCAAGTTTTTGGATAAAACAACACCACCTCTGTTGGTGGTGAATGACCTCAGGACCTAACACCGTCGAGTAACGCCAAACAAAGTTTATGGCATTAAACATTGACGCGTCTATTGCTGTTCATCGCCGTCTGTCGTCCCTACGGTGCGTGTTACGAAGTGAATGTCTACAGGAAATTCATGTCATTTCCCGGCTGGGGTAATTGCAAGCAACAATTTTTTAATGTTTTACTTGAAAAAAAAGATACAAAAAAAAAGACCTAAAGAAATTGTTACGGTAATTTTGACACACATTTTGACTTTGAATGAAGGACCGTTGGTAAGGTGAATTTTGGTATACTTGTAAGCGTTTATGTATCGGCATGTCATATATACCTGTGGGATGGAGGGACATTCATTTCATTTCGAAAGCAGAAAAACCACACGAAGGCAAAAGATTTTCGTCCTGAAGACTCTTGAGAGGTTGATAGAATCATTTCTTAGGGCAAAGATACCTGGAGATCAACTGTCTCGTCAGCAGCATGCATATAATAAAGGCACGCCCACTGAAACAGCCCTCCACGACCTAGTCGGCTACATAGAGGGTTCTCTCACTGTCAAGGAACATACAATGGTAGCATTTCTAGATATTGAAGGTGCTTTCAATAAAGTAAAGCCGACGTCAATCTTGAAGGAGTTGGAGTTTCCAGGCATCAACTCTATCGTAAGAAAGTTTATTAATAACTCACTTACTCCTCAAGGAGGTGTACTGTCTACTCTACTTTGGAATATAGCCATTAACAATATATTATTGTCTCTGGAAGAGAGAGAGAGGCTGTGAGCATTCCAAAACTATGTGGCCTAATCTAGACTTTAAGAGGTCTACTGCTTTGCTGTCATACGCTAGAACAGACGTCTCAGTCATTGTGTCCGTCATAACAGGTCACTGTCTAATCGAAAAACATGCTGACAGGCTGAAATAGAAGATAAAGACTTTTGCAGAAGCTGTGAGGACATCGAAGAAGAAGAGACTCAAGAACACCTTCTTTGTGTGTTTCCCGCACTGGTTGTCAGAAGGAGTTCTACTTTAGGTTCAAATTTATTTGTCTGATTTTGCGAATGTGAACATTCGCAATTTATTGGGCTTTTTAAAGCGATCTGGATGGTTCAACAGTAGGAGCAAGAAGGCATCTTACTTCTTCTGTTCCTGTGGTATCACAATGGAGGAAAACGTCTAAGTGAGTCTGATGCCACTTAAACCTTACCTAACCCAACATTCTTGTAGTCTATATGACTGGTCTAGAACCAGGGGTCTTTATGTTGACCCCGAGAAGACTGAAATATGCCTGTTCACGAGGACGACGAAGGTTGGCCAATTTCACGCACCACGTTTCCTCGATAAAACGATTTCGATATCTGACAAGGTAAAATACTTAGAAGTAATCATAGATAGGAATCTTAATTGGAAATGTCACATTCAGGAGAGTACCGAGAAGGCTTACAGATATTGGGCACTTTGTAGACGGGCCATAAACTCGATATAGGGCCTGAATCGGAGGATAGTCTACTGGCTCTACAGGAGCGGGATTAGACCAATACTTACTTACGGCTTAATTGTCTGGTGAACTGGTATGATGAAAAAATGCAACATAAGGACCATACAATAGGTTCAGAGAACATGTTGTCTTGGCATAGGCCTATCGATGAGGACCACGTCCACTAGGGCACTGGAGAATATTCAATAGATATCTGACCGATTGACATACAGATAAAATGTGAGGCAGCCACTACGGTTATGAGACTTAAGGTGATGGGAGAATGGATTGAGTAAAGGAGCAACTCATACCAACGCGGTATAATCGAGGCGACGACAGGAAAACTGGAAGAAAGGGAAGAGGTTCGGATACCTGATACAGCACCTAAGGTCAACTGCGAGGCACTGCTGCCAGCGGCACACTCTTGGATTGACGGAACCCTAGTATTGCCATCTGGAAGATCATGTTGCACGGATGGATCAAAGCTAGAATAAGGAGATCTGTTTTAGACTGCCTGACCATAATACGGTTCTGCAGGCGGAGACCCGAGCGATCACGGAATGCGTGTGGCGAGCGATCACGGACGATGTGTGGTGTTAACGCGAGGTCGTTGAGTGTGAACATCTTTACGGACAGTAAGGGCAATAACAACCAGGACTGTAAAGTCAGGAACTGTCTTGCAGTGTAAGAAGAAGATTAACGCCTTCTTTGAGGATGGCGCAATCCGCAATGTTTGGGTGGCGGGCCATAACGGAGTAAGGGGGAATGAAAGGGCTGACGATATGGCAGTAAGGCTCAGAGGACTTCCGTCAATAAAGACCGAGTCAGAGTTAAGGGAGTGGGCGACGAACGCGTAGGTAACAATATGGAACAGCGAAACAGTCGGTAGTACGACGAAAATCCTATGGGGTCAACGGAATCGTGAGAGGACGAGGCTATTACTGAAAGGAAGTAAGAAGGAGGTCAGTATAGCATTTGGTGCTATAACGGGACACATAGGACTATGAGGTCACTTAGGCAAAATCGGTGCGGCAAGTGATAGCATGTGTAGGGCATGCGGGGAAGATGATGAGACTTTTGAGCATTTTCTATGTCATTGCCCCGCGTTCGAGGCTAAAAGACACCGGTACTTAGGTAGGGACACAATAGCTGACACATACCAACTTAGGGGAGTGGTATGGAAAACAATTAAGGATTTTGTAAGTAGCACGGAGTTTCTAACTAAACATTTTCTTTTTCAAGGTTACTTTCTAGTTTTTATAACGCACAAAAAGCCAATTGCTGGCTTAGGTGTATGTCTATAGTGGCATGGGGCGGATTAATATCCGCACCCTCCTTACAACCTAACCTAACCTATCCTAGGTAGTTTCTTTGGTCCAAGGAATGCTAAAAAAGTGTTATGTGGCAAGTTTTGTGATAATTCAATAACAATGCCATCTCAATCAAGATTACAAAAAATACAAAATGAGACGAACCAGCGGAGGATGGATTTAGGGGCAAACATAATACGGTTGAGAGCGCAGAATTTAAATATAACAATATATTCGAAATATTGGAATCAAAAAGATCTATAATACATTGGGAAAAGAGGGTTTACAAGAAAAGTTTCTGAAAATCTTACCTTAAACGGTTTGGAACAGGTACACCTGAAATGAAAAAAAAAAATGTGACACCGTCAATTGTCAATAATATATATATACACTAAACCAAGCAAATTTTAAGCACATTTCTCCTAAAGCAAAAGTCGAATAATACTTTTTCTGAAGACCGATTTTCAATAAAATGTTTAAGTACAATAGATACAAATAAAAAAAATAATAATTTTTACGGCCACCGTAGCGCTGAGGTTTGCATGTCCGCCTATGACGCTGAGCACCTGGATTGATATCTTGGTGAGAAAATCAGAAAATTTTTTCGGCGTTGGTAATCAATCCCCTCCTAATGCTGCACAGTGGACGAAAATCGAAAGAAATACTAAAATATATGTCGTGTGAGAACGGGTAGATATATATCTTTAAAAATTTAAATGGTTAGGGCTGAGGCACGGTTTGTCCGGGCGTCTTTTGCCAGATCCCTAAAGTTGATCACCTCGTCCTGAAAACTTAGCTTACATATCGCTAGAGGCAAACCCACAAATTTCAGTTTCACTGGACTTTGTAAGATAGTTCCTAGTTTTGCATGCTCATCCGTTTTGCAATTCCCTGGGATATCTCTGTGGCCCGGCACCCACAACAGATAAATTTTTAACTTTTCAGCCATCTCGTTGAGAGATCAGCGACAGTCGAGGGCGGTTTTTTTTGTTCAGAAATACATTATCCAGGGATTTAATGGCTGCATGGCTGCCTGAGTAGATATTTATGCCAATCGTCGTTACGACAGATATAATGACAGATCCATTCCACCACTTCCTTAATTGCAAGAATCTCCGCTTGATACATACTACAGTGGTCGGGTAATCTTTTCGATATGACCAGCTCTAGATCTTTAGAGTTCACCTCAAAGCCCAATTGTCCTAGTTGGAACCATCCGTCTGTTTGGAACCATCCGTATAGAAATCAATGTAACTTCCATTACCAGGAATATCGTAGTTCCAATTGGTTCTATCAGGAATAGTGGTACAGTACTTTTTATCAAAAAGCGGCTCAAGCAGGGTACAATCCACACTGCCTGGAACATCGCCACCACATGACCAAAGAGAGCTCTCTTAGTCCCACGGCAGAGGTGGCAGCAATTTGTCTAGCCACAATGTCAAGAGGCATTAGATGTAGCATTAAATTCGATGCATCAGATGGTGTCGTTTTCAGTGCGGCTGTGATGCACATACAAGCCATCCTTTGGATCTGGTTGAGTATTGAACAGTAGGTGGACTTTTAAAACGCCGTCCATCAGACCACAACACCATATAGCATTATAGGTCTTACAGTTGCAGTAGATACACTGTGCATGACGCACGTTTTAAGCTTTTGTCAATGACTCTCTTGCAGATGTATAGGGCAAGAGTTGCCTTTCTTACTCTTTCCAAAACTTAGATTTGAAGTTCAATTTCATGTGGAGGGAACATTCTCTCCTCCCAAGGAGACAGTTGACACTGTAGTTAACTTGTATCTCCTGCTGGAAAGAACTACTTTTGTCTTGCATGGATTTACACCTAGACCACTTTCGGTAGCCCACTTCGATGTTGCATGTATAGCTTCATGAAATATATCTCTCAGAGTGCTGGGAAACTTTCATTTAATGGCAATTGCCATGTCATCAACATAGGCGACCCTCTTACACCTTTTACTTCAAGAGACAATAATATATTGTTAATGGCTATATTCCAAAGTAGGGGAGAGGCCACCGTAGCCCAGAGGTTAACATTTCCGCCTATGACACTGAACGCCTGGGTTCGAATCCTGGCGAGACCACCAGAAAAAAATTTTCAGCTGTGGTTTTCTCCTCGAAATGCTGGCAACATTTGTGAGGTACTATGCCATGTAAAACTTTTCTCCAAAGTGGTGTCGCACTGCGGCACGCCGTTCGGACTTGGCTATAAAAGGGAGGCCCCTTAACATTGAACTTAAACTTGAATAGGACTGCACTCATTGATATGTGAGAAGTTTGCCCCTGTTCCTAAGTGGAATGTTCATGGCCAAAATTTCCAATTTGCAGAGTAGACAGTACACCTCCTTGAGGTGTTCCTTTGCTGACCCATCTTTTTAGATCCACAGATCCCAAGTCTGTCGTAATGCATCTTTTAGTAAATAAGATTTTAATAAAGTTTCTTACTGTAAGGTTGATGCCTAGAATTTACAACTCCTTCATGACTGACGTCGGGTTTACTTACTTTACTTTAATTGACTATGACCGAATATTTGTTCTACTAGGCGAACGTAGAATAGCGTTCCAAGCGCCTCGAACTTTTGCGCTAATTCCAAAATCTCTTACACCAAGTTTGGAGGAGTCACCCACAATCTTTCCGTCGGGCTTTTGGTCTTCCCGGTTTGCGTGTACCACCGTGCTTGCTTTCAAAAGACTTCTTTGCTGGAGCTTCTTCATCCATTCCGACAACATGGCCTAGCCAACGCAGCCGTTATATTTTGATGTGTGTAATTATGCTATCGTCGTCATACAGATCATACAGCTCGTGGTTCATACGTAGCCTATATTCTCCGTTAACGCAAACTGGTCCATATATTTTACGAAGAATCTTTCTCACAAATACTCCACGCACTGCCTCATCTGCTTTCACAAGTACCCATGCTTCAGAACCATATAACAGCACAGGTAGTAGTCGTCGGGTTTACATTATTGAAATCCCCTTCAATGACAAGAAATGCTTCTATTGTATATTCTTTGACAGCGAGAGAGCCCTCAATGCTGCCGACTAGCTCCTGAAGAGCTGTTTCCGTGGACTCGTCCGTACCATATGCATGCTGCTACCGAGACAGGTGATTTCCAGGGATCTCTCCCCTAAGATATGTTTCTACCAACCTCTCCAGAGTCTTCAGCTTAAAGGATGACAAAGTAATAGGACGAAAATCTTTCGCCTTCGTGTGGTAAAGTTTTCCTGCTTTCGCAATGAATATGACTTTTGTGTCCCTCCATCCCACAGTTATATATGATATGCTGACACAAGCAGAGTATTTCTCCCTACGCCAAGATACCCGTCTATCAGACATAGCTTGTAATTCAACCAGTGATCATTATCAGATCCTGCAGATTTAAAAGAGTCGAATCTTTTTATAGCCCAATGGATTTTCGGCTCAGACACAATTTCCCTAATAACCTCCAACGAATGCATGCCAGTGAAAACCTCTTCTGGCACCATGTTGTCCATTGAAGAATTTTTCTGGAAATGTGTATCAACGAGTAGTTCTAGTGTTTCCTCACAAGACAATGTTCATACATTCTTTGACTTCTGAATATTCTTTGACCTCGGAATAGGTCTCGAGGACAGAATCTTCCTTAGCCTAGAGGCCTCAGGTGTATCCTCAGAATTCCAGAATTCCACCCAGGATTTGTTTTGTTTTGTTTCTCAGCTCGCCTTTAGATGTTCTAAGCTCAGCCTTATAGATGTCCCAATCGAGTGGTGCTTTTGTGGCTTTTGGCCTTGTGAAGAGTTTTCTGCAGTCCTTCCTTAAATCAAGCAGCTCTGGGGTCCACCATAACGGTCGCTTTTTGTCTTATTTTTTGAAAACGCACTTTGATTTTAGCCCAAGAACATAATTCTAGTCCTCTCCGTTCGCGCTGAGCAAATATGTACCATTTCGTACTTTTTGGTCCTTAAATGTAGGAATATCACCAACCCAATGATCAGTCAACCAGTCAATCAGCAATCAGTCAGTCACGGTCTATGGTTTAATCTGGACCAAATTTGGTTCGGACAACGGGAAATCTAGTCCAACGCACTGCTACAAATTTCAGCGAAACAGAAAAACACGGCTTTTTATGGGCTTAAGATCCTAAGCCAGGTCTATATGGCAACTACATCTTAATATGATCCGATTTTGATAGTTTAAGAACTTAGCCTGCCTATAGAAAAAATACGGATCTGTGCCAAACTTTGGTTCAAAATGTCAATTTTTGAAGGCTGTGATTGCAACTGACGGACAGACACACAAATATCGTTAAATCATCCCAGAATATTACGACTAACTAGAATACATGTACTTTGTGGGGTCCGAAATGGGTATTTCATAGTTGCAAACAGAGTAACTGAATAAATACAACTCCTTTCCTATGGTGATGGATATAAAAATCCATGGAGTTGGTTGCTTGATCTTTTTTAGTTTCTACCTATAAAATGAGTTTGCGCATTTGGCAATCATTGGTGGATAGTATAGAATATTCGTTCCTATCGCACCTACCTCGTTTTCATTTGTTTTTGACTTTAAGACGAAAAATTTTAAAATTGGTACAAATCTGTTCTCTAATATGTTTTCGATAAAACGAATGTTAACTCTAAAGATATCCCATGTTAATAACAAGTTCTTAAACCAAAAAATGTGTAGTTTACAGACTTTTATTTTGTCGAAGCGGATTTAAACATTGGAAACCGCTCCGATTCAGCTTCGCTCCGGGATCAAAAAATTTCGCTCCCGCTCCGGAAAAAATAGCACTGCTGCGCTCCACGCTCCACTCCACTCCTCTCCAAATCCCTGTCCAAGGCAAAAGTACAACATTTTAATAAAACTTTCCTGGCTTAGGTGTAAGTCCATAGTGGCATGGGGCGGATTAATATCCGCACCCTCTTTGCGACCTACCCACCTAATAAAATTTTCTCTAAAAACTATATTTCAATCAAATTTTTGTTGAATTTCTCTTTGTAAATCAGTGTAAATTGCCCTTTTTAGCACTTAACTTCACACTTAAACTCTTCTAAAATTATATTCTCCCCGCCACGAACTTACTTCAAGCCTATTTTGATCCCCACAAAAAGTTAATGTTTCTAATGGACTCTTCAATTACACCCTCAATTCGCATCATAAATCAACAAAGTCAGACAATAGCATTCAAATTTATGGCTACCATTCGGCATGAGATAATGAAACTATAATTTGCTCAGCCTTAGATCCTCCTCAGCTTTGATTTCCAAATCCACTTCGTCATGTTGTGCATTAAGACAAGCAAAGGACGGAATTTTTGCCATACCAAAAACACACAAGCGTTGATGCATATCCTCAATGCTAATAGCTTCAGTCCCACCGCCTCTATTGAATAGGGCTTCTTGTGTCATTATCTAACTTTGGACTTAGTCGCTCTTGTGCACCACTTATGAGCGCACTGCTTTCAATGCTAATCGATGTGGAATTCATAAAACTCTCACATCATTCTGCGTGGGCGTGTGTTTTGTATGACATTGCCACCAAACAATGGGGGAAAAGCACGGGCAAATCGATTCAGAATTCTGTTCTGTAATGTTCAAGTTATTTCCGCTCCTCTACAACTCTACAGTCTATTCTTCGCCATGATGCGGCATATGAAAGTTCTGCTTGTGGAAATTTTTTAGCCGCTGCATTATCCTACTCAAATGCTTTTCATTGTTTGTTGTTGTTGTTGCTATTGCTATTGCTGTTGTTTGGTTGGTTCTCTCATAGGAAATGCTCTAACTTTCACCCATACATAAAACATTTGACAATACATGGTGTATGAATGTTTGTGAATGTGTCTAAATGTGCATATTTATTAAGGATAACTGTTTGCAGAAATGTCCAAGGCAAGTAGAACTTTTTTCTAATACCTGAAAACATCAGCTGAAGTCTATCAAAATCGTTTGAAAATCATATAAATCGTTCATACATAAACATTTCGCCAATTTTACACCTTTGAGGCTGGTGTAGGGTATTAAATAGTCGGCACGGCCCGACTTTTCCCCTGTCTTACTTGTACTTACTGTCACTGTTCTCGAGTTATGGCCTCGAACATTTCAGATAAATTGTTCCATTTATAGTCGAAAGTAAAAACAGTCATGTTAAGGTGGTTGTCCGTTGCCGTTTTTTTAAAGTAATGTCAGATGCTACCGGATGTTCAAGCTCATGCATTAGTGTGGTATTGCGGCCGGGCACGGAAATAAAGCCTTTGGAAATGTAATACATTTACCCAATTGTTGTTGATGTATATATCCACCAAGCAATACGAGCACAAGTATGTATTTGTAAATACAGTTTCAATCGTGTTGGAGTCGCCACAATTGGAAACGTAGGTTAGTTGAAGTCCAAATGTGGCACATAGATGGAAAATAAAAAGGCCTTGGTAATGCTAGCAAAATTATGTAGTCGGAAATCGAGAAACTATTTCTGGATACGAAAAATATTTATTTTCGTACCCAAGGGTTCTTAAAAACGTACCAATGGTTTAAGAATACATATAGACGACAAAATGTGTACCATTAGTACCAGTATAGGACTATTGACACAAAATTTCGTACCATTCGAATGTTGGGAACAAATGAACAATCATAAATAAAAGTGTTTTTACAAGTTTAGGTACTAAAAAGTACCGAAAAGTACGAAATGGTACATAGTACGCAAAGGGCTACAATAATGTTCTTAGGCTCAAATTAAAGAGCGTCTCGAAAAAATAAGGTTTGGTAACAAAAGTTTCGGAAAATCATACCGAAAGTGGAAGAAATGGTACGTTTAGTACCGCAATTGGTACTATTTGGTACTTTCTTTGTAAATTGAACTAGAGCTCTGAATTTTGGAACTTATGACTACCTTAATTGGGTGACTATGAGAGTTTTTGAATACTTGTACATTTAGGTACTGAAAAAAGTACCAAAAAGGTACGAAATGGTCGAACTTTGTACAGGGCGGATGGATAGAGGAAGAATTTTCAAAGTTGACTTAAAAGGCATCTGGTTCAATGGGATGAGAGTGAAAAGAAAAAATGGAGAAATAGTACTGGTAACGGGAGAAAACGTAGCTTAAGTACCTCAATTGGTACCATTTTGGTACCAATATCGGTTCTAATATTTGCTACTTTCTGTGCAGCAGGAGCTAGAGGACTGAAATTTGGGACGTAGGTAAAACATAGAAATATATGATGCCCGCTTAAGTGATTTTTTCACAATTCTAACATTTTGAAACCAAAATTGTACATGTAGGTACAAATAAGAAATAAATGATGAATGACTAAATGATCTATTCAAAATTCGTACATTTTGGTACAAAAATTTTTACTATTTTGTGCTTTCTGTTCGGGTGGATCTTGAGGTCTAAAATTTGGCATGTAGGTATTATTAAAAAATATATGATGATGATATTGTGAGGTACTATGCCATGTAAAACTTCTCTCCAAAGAGGTGTCGCACTGCGGCACGCCGTTCGGACGCGGCTCTAAAAGGGAGGCCCCTTATCATTAAGCTTAAACTTGAATCGGACTGCACTCATTGATATGTGAGAAGTTTGCCCCTGTTCCTTAGTGGAATGCTCATGGGCAAAATTTGCAATTTGCATGAGAGTTTTTGAACATTTGTACATTTAGGTACTGAAAAAAGTACCAAAAAGGTACGAAATGGTCAAACTTTGTACAGGGCGGATGGTTAGAGGAAGAATTTTCAAAGTTGACTTAAAAGACATCTGGTTCAATGGGATGAGGGCGAAAAGAAAAAATTGATGAATAGTACTGGTAACGGGAGAAAACGTAGCTTAAGTACCTCAATTGGTACCATTTTGTACATTTTGGTACCAATATCGGTTCTAATATTTGCTACTTTCTGTGCAGCAGGAGCTAGAGGACTAAAATATGGGACGTAGGTAAAACTTAGAAGTATATGATGTCCGCTTAAGTGATTTTTTCAAAATTCTAATATTTTGTTACTAAAATTGGTACTTATTGGTACTAATTGGTATTCTATTTGTATATGGTGCTAGAGGTTCGAAATTTGGTATGTAGGTACAACTAAGAAATAAATGATGAATGACTAAAAGATCTAATCAAAATTCGTACATTTTGGTACCAAAATTGGTACTATTTTGTGCTTTCTGTTCGGATGGATCTTGAGGTCTAAAATTTGGCATGTAGGCATTACTAAAAAATATATGATGATGATATTGTGAGGTACTATGCCATGTAAAACTTCTCTCCAAAGAGATGTCGCACTGCGGCACGCCGTTCGGACTCGGCTCTAAAAGGGAGGCCTGCACTCGGACTGCACTCATTGATATGTGAGAAGTTTGCCCCTGTTCCTTAGTGGAATTTTCATGGGCAAATTTTGCAATTTGCATGAGAGTTTTTGAACATTTGTACATTTAGGCATTGAACAAAGTACCAAAAAGGTACGAAATGGTCAAACTATGTACAGGGCGGATGGATAGAGGAAGAATTTTCAAAGTTGACTTAAAAGACGTCTGATTCAATAGGATGAGGGTGAAAAGAAACAATGGAAAAATGGTACTGGTAAGGGGAGAAAACGTAAATTTAGTACCACAATTGGTACTAAAAAAAATTGCTACCATTTGGAACTTTTTCATAGATAAAGCTAGACGTCTAAATTTTAGCATGTAGGTACAACTAAGAAATATAAGGTAGGCGACTTAATGCTCTATTTAAAATTTTTACATTTCGGAACCATTTGGTACTTTCTATTCAGATGGAGGTAGAGGTCCCAAATTGGGTATGTAGGTACAACTAAGAAATAAATGATGGACGCCTAAATGATCTTTTAAAAATTCATACATTTTGGTACCAATCCATATCATGTATCACAACGAAAATCGAAAGAAAACGTAGAACCTTGAAATTTTCCACCTGATCGATAACACTTGAGCTCTTACCATTTTAAATTACAAAGAGTTATCTCTATCTGTTCTCAAGTGGCATATTTGTAAGCTACACCACAACGGTGGAACAAGGTATTATTACTATGCGCATTTGTTTGCAACGCAAAAAAGGAAATGAGCTAGACCCATTGTTTAATACACCAATAGGCTAAGAATTACTTTTTGATTTGATTAAGCTTTGTCTGTCTGTCTATCCATCTGTCTGTGCATTTATTCTTGTGCTCAAGGTACAGATCGTATTTGTTGTCTGATTATGATCAAATTTTGATTTTGCATATGCCATTTCTTTGGCTCAAGGACTAGCGCTATTGTTTTTGGAAAATATTGGTGCAGATTTAGATATAGCTCCCATATATATCTTTCATCCGATGTGAGCTATTATGGGTGTAATAGTCACAGTTTTGACCCGATCTTTGGATATAGGTTTCTACTTGTCAGAAAAATATTTTATCAAAATCGGTACAGTTTTGGATATAGCTCCCATATATATCCGTTTCATCCGATATGGAATGTAGCAGCCTCAATTCTACTCTGATATTTACAAAACTTTGCACGAGGTGTTTGATTGGCCGAATCTTGGGAAGTCACCACCATGGATTCTGCTAAAAGCTTACACAAAGGATTTGGACCGTACGTGACACGATTGTTGGAATTCCTAACAGAGCACTACGTACAAAGTGTAAACCCCATCGGATAAACATTGAGGCTTCCAGGGGCTTGAGATTCCAAATCACGTGATCGGTTTATATGGCAGCTATATCAGGTTATACACCGATTTGGACAATACTTGTCACGATTGTTGGAAGTCCTAACAGAACCCTAGGTGAAAAATGTCAGCTCAATCGAATAACAACTGCGGCTTTTAGTGGCTCAAGATGTCCAATCAGGAGAGCGGTTTATATGGCAGCTATATAAGGTTTCAGACCGATTCAGACTATATTTGGCAGGGTTTTTGGAAGTCGTAACGTTACATTACGTGCAAAATTTCAACCCAATCGGCTAGTAATTGCATCTTCAGGAGCTCACGAAGTCAAGTCAAAGGACCTCTTTATATGAGAGCTATATCCAAATCTGAACCGATATGGCCCCTCTGCAATCCCCAATGACCTACATCAATAAAAAGTAACAGTGCAAAATTTCGTGCAGCTATCTCTAGGCGTTCGAACGCTTTCGTGATTTCCACAGACGAACGGACGGAAGGATATGACTTAATCGACTTAGAATGTCAAGACGATCAAGAATATATATACTCTGTGGGGTTGTAGATCAATATATCGAGGTGTTACAAACGGAATGAATAGATTAGTACAGCCCCCATCTTATGGTGGTGGGTATACAACCGAAGAAGATGGAAAATGACGCCGGTAAACATTTTAAGGACCATGACTTGCGTATCTGCACGTGGAAATTCCGAAATCGTAACGAACGAACTGGCGGATGTATTGGAGAAGTACAGGGCAGACATTACCGCCATAGAGTAAGTGCGATGGCTTGGGAAAGGCTCCACTACAATACCGAGAGGTGACGCTGACAATTTTTATACCATCCACCATATGATGGGGGGTATACTAATTTCGTCATTCTGATTGTAACTACTCGAAATATTCGTCTGAGACCCCATAAAGTATATATATTCTTGATCGTCGTGAAATTTTATGTCGATCTAGCCATGTCCGTCCGTCTGTCCGTCCGTCCGTCCGACTGTCCGTCCGTCCGTCTGTCCGTCTGTCCGTCCGTCTGTCTGTCGAAAGCACGCTAACTTCCGAAGGAGTAAAGCTAGCCGCTTGAAATTTTGCACAAATACCTCTTATTAGTGTAGGTCGGTTGGTATTGTAAATGGGCCATATCGGTCCATGTTTTGATATAGCTGGCATATAAACCGATCTTGGGTCTTGACTTCTTGAGCCTCTAGAGTGCGCAATTCTTATCCGATTGGGATGAAATTTAGCACGACGTGTTTCGATATTTTATCCAACAACCGATCGATTTTATCCATATAAACCGATCTGGGGTCTTGACTTCTTGAGCCTCTAGAGTGCGCAATTCTTATCCGATTGGAATGAGATTTTGCACGACGTGTTTTGTTACGATATCCAACAACTGTGCCAAGTATGGTTCAAATCGGTCCATAACCTTACATAGCTGTCATATAAACCGAACTTGGGTCTTGACTTCTTGAGCCTCTAGAGGGCGCAATTCTTATCCAATTTCAATGAATTTTGCCACGTAGTATTTTGTTATGATATCCAACAACTGTGCCAAATATCGTTCAGATCGGTTCATAACTTGATATAGCTGCCATATAAACCGATCTGGGATCTTGACTTCTTGAGCCTCTAGAGGTCGCAATTATTATCCGATTTGCCTGAAATTTTGTACGATGGACTCTTTCATGACCATCAACATACGTGTTTATTATTGTCTGAATCGGTCCATAGCCCGATACAGCTCCCATATAAATCGATCTCTCTATTTTACTTTTTGAGCTCACAAAGAGCGCAATTCTTATTCGAATTGGCTGACATTTTACACAGGTCTCCAACATATAATTTAATTGTGGTCCAAACCGGACCATATCTTGATATCGCTCTAATAACAGAGCAAATCTTTTCTTATATCCTTTTTTTTTGCCTAAGAAGAGCTGCCGGGAAAAGAACTCGACAAATGCGATCCATGGTGGAGGGTATATAAGATTCGGCCCGGCCGAACTTAGCACGCTTTTACTTGTTTCTGATGTTCTCGCTAGGGTTCGAACCCATACGTTCATCGTCAAAAGCGGAAATGCTAACCTCGTATTACGGTGGCAATACCCGTACTTGGATACCATGGAGAGACAGCAGCAACGCGCCAGGCGAAGGAGAAATATGAGGAGAGAAGGAGAGAGAGAGAAGGCAAATTTCTCTTCCCCAAGAGAATAAAAAACTGGAAAGACTTGAGTGTGAGCAAATCGAAATATTTAGGAGATAGAATGAAGTCCAAAAATTCTACCAAAAAAAAAATCAAACACCAAACCGATTTGGCTGGGAGAAAGCATACTCGATGATAGGAAAGTCAGCATAATGTGTTCCGTACACGTTAAAGATACTATCGGGCATACTGTGTGGAAGATCAAAGACTAAAGTCAATAAAATAATTGGCACCTATCAGTGTGGTTTCATACCTGGTGAAACCACCGTAGACCAGATAGCTGCACTGTGCCAAACCCTGGGAAAGACCCGAGAAGGACAAATCAACAGCTACCATATTTTCGTTGACTACAAAGCCGCCTTTGACAGCCCTATACGTTCAAAAGAATGAAACGACTTTACAGAATGTCGCTTTCTTACACACGCTCCTCAGTTAAAATAGGAAAGAACCTCTCCCAATCATTCAATACCCAACGAGGTTTCACGCGTGATCTCTTCAATATTCGAGCTGCAAGTGTGAATTGGCACGGCACACTACTCACGAAAGAACATGCAACTTGCCTATGGCAACAACATCGGTATTATAGGTCGTTCACCGAAAAAAGCAATTGCATCCTTGGAAAGTATCAAAAGAGAATCAAGGAAAGTGGTTCTGACAGTAAATGGAGATAAGACATAGTGGATGTTATCAACTCCTTCAAAATTTTGTACACCCGAGTAGATAAAGAAATTGGAGAAATTTGAGAACCACATTTTTGAGATACTCAGCGACTTTATGTACCTCGGCACCGCCGTGAACGAAACAAATGACACCAGATTTGAAATAAGACAATGGATAATATTGACTAATATTTGCTATTTTGGATTGAGCAAACCATTCAAAAGCAAAGCCACCTCTCGACGGACGAATATCACACCATACAAAATGCTGATGCTACCCATGCGATTGTATGGCTTCGAAGCAGATGAAGGAATACTTGGAGTGTTTGAGAGAAAGATCCTTCGTAAAATATATAGACCAGTATGGGTTAATGAAGAATATAGGCGCAGTCTAAACCACGAGCTATATGAGCTGTATGACGACGATAGCATAGTTAAACGCATCAAAATAAAACGGATCATGTTGTCAGAATGAATGAAGAAGCTGCGGCGAAGAAGTCTTTGGGAGGCCACTATAGTACCACATGCAAGATGGGAAGACGAAAACTCCAATGGAGTGGCCAAGTAGAGAAAGACATTTCTAAACTGGATGGGGTGTCAGAGATTGAAGAAGGAGCGCAGAATATCGATGCGATTGAAAATCACTTCAATGTTCGGCTAGAGGAACATATGTTCTGGAAGGGCCAAATATATTAAGTAAAGTTGGCCTTATTTCTGATTGATGGTATACCGATTTGTATCATTTTTGGTACCAAATGGTAAAACGTTCATATATTTTTGGGTTTAAGTAAGTTTGGGTTGCCCAAAAAGTAATTGCGGATTTTTCATACAGTCGGCGTTGACAAATTTTTTCACAGCTTGTGACTCTGTATTTGCATTCTTTCTGCGGTCAGTTATCAGCTGATACTTTTAGCTTGCTTTAGAAAAAAAGTGTAAAAAAGTGTATTTGATTAAAGTTCATTCTAAGTTTTATTAAAAATGCATTTACTTTCTTTTAAAAAAATCCGCAATTACTTTTTGGGCAACCCAATACTTTATCTGCATTTGCAAACCAATGCAATGATGCAGCCCCTTTCAGACATAGTTTTTAATTTGGGTTGTTGAGTCCACACAAGTCGCCGATTTCCAAAGAAATAAGGAGCAATTCTTAAAGGTTGAACTTTAGAACATAATTTGATCAAAATACCGATTTGGCGTCATACCAGTGTTAAAAAAATGCAAAAGTTGGGTTGAATTTAGGTTATTTTATGCTGTTTTACTTTCGCTTTCCAAAAAGGCCCTTTCTTAAGGCCGCACCTTTAAATCCTCCAGCCTTCATTGTAAGACTGCACATTAGTGTTCATCAGGCAGCACATGTGTACACGCGAATTGAAAAGTTTAATGCATTTTCATGTCAGTCCTGTCATGACAAGGGCTCGTGGGGTTGGTTCAAGAAGGCGTTAGCCCCTCCAGAAACAAATGTTACCCCATGAAATCATAATCAGTTATAAATTTAAACAAACACGAGTGTGCAACAAACACCAACAGCAACAGCCACAACAACAACAAGAACAAATACAACAGCAACATAACCATTTTAATGTTGTTGAGCTGAACAATATGCAATTGCCCTGCTACGGACAACATTTGGCTAGCTGTCAGTTAACCAAAGGAATATCTACTGCTGACAGTGAGTGCATGGAAGTGGCGTGGCTCTTGGTTCCCGATACATTATCACCACAACAATAACAGCAACAAAAACATCAGCAGCGGGGCATCGAGAGTAACCTCGATACGAATGTGTGGATTGTTGAATGTGCCAAGTAAGGAAAGAGAAAAACATTATCAAATGTGATTGCAATTCGTGCATCAGGATATGGCAGGGAAAATGGGTTTGTACTCTACACAATTTTACTTGGAAGACAACATTTCTCTAGCAAATAAAATTTACTTTGCATTTCAAGTATTTCACAAAATGTTGGCGAATTTTTTCTATATCAAAAACTTTTTGTAAAATCTGTAACCTAGGTGGAAAATTGCACTGACATTTTTTTTAATGTCATTAAAATTTAAACTTTCAAGAAATCTTATCCTTTGATATATTGTCCTTTAAGAAAATATCATTTAAATTTTATCTTTTGAGAAGGTTAGGTTAGTTTAAGTGCAGCATGCCATCAGACTCACTTAGACGTTTTCGTCCATTGTGATACCACAGGCACAGGAGAAGGAAGGTGCTTTCAAGTTTCCACCGTTGAAAACACCAACATCTTGCGTATGTTCACATAAGCCAAATCAGACAAATTCCCACAGAAATGAAAACCTAAAGTGGAACTCCTTCTGAGTGCCTGTGCGGGACACACACAGCAGATGTTCTTCCTCAACCTCCAAACAGCTTCGGCAAAAGTCGTTCAGTGATGGACACAATGACTGAGACGTCTGTTCTAGCCAGTGAAAGCAAAGCGGTAGACCTCTTCAAGTCTAGATTTGGCCACATAATTTTGGAATGTAACCGACCGAATGACCGACTTTTGTAACCGTATGTCACTCGCTATCCTTCGGGGCTGATCCTGAAGATCTACAATAGCTTACATGTCGCTAGAGGCATACCCACAGATTCCAGTTCCACTGTAACGTGTGGAACTCGCAAGCCCCACCGCTCTACACTTCATTGGGATATCTCTGTGGCCCGGCACCCAGGACAGTTGAACTTTGAACCATTCAGCGATCTGGTTGAGAGATCTGCGACAGTCGAGGGCGGTTTTTGAATCCAGAAATACATTCTCCAGGATTTTAATGGCTACCTGGCTGTCTTAGCTATTCCACTTCTTTAATTGCAACGATCTCCGCTTGATACACACTACAGTGATAAGGCAAAATTCTCGATATGACAAGTCGTAGTTCTTCAGAGTACAGTACAAAGCCGACATGGTGGTCTAGTTTGGAACCATCCGTATGTAACTTCTCCGCCAAAAGACCAAAGACAAAGTTTCATTAGCCTCACAGCAGTGGTCACAGCAATTTGTCTAGCCACAATGTCCACAATTAAATTCAATGCATCAGATGTCATAGTCCTCAGTGCCGCTGTGATGCACAAACAAGCCAACCCTTGGATTTGGCCAAAAACCACTGGCCGGACCACAACACCATATAGCATTAAAGGCCTAACCACTGGAGTACCTACCCAATGCATTTGGTCTCTAGAGAAAATTTCATAGAAAGTTTGTCTTAGAGAAAAATTCATGGAAAATTTGTCTTTCATAGAAATTTTTCTTAGAGAAAATTTCATAAAACTTGTGAGAGCACGTCTCTACAATCTCACTCCCTCATACTTTCTGTCAAATGGAAGAGATATGAGAGATAAACAAGTAAAAAGGCATTAAGTTCAGCCGGGTTAAACTTTGGATACCCACCACCTCGGGTGTATATGTAGACCTTCTTTCGCCACAATCTGGTGAAAATTGGATAACATATGCACCCAAATTCGGCATAGACATTGAGTGGTCTATTAAATAAAAGTCACTGTTGAATTTGGAATTTCAAATTTCAGCGAAATCGGATAAAAAATAAAGCTTTTATGGGCTTCAGACCCTTTATCGACAGATCGCTCTGTATGGGCGCTATATCTTAATATTGTCCGATACAAACCATATTTGGGACGGACGTCGGGAGACCTTAAACTACCCACTGTTTCAAATTTCAACGAAATCGGGCAATAAATAGAGCTTTTATGGGCTTCAGACCCTTAATCGGCAGATCGTTCAATATCACAGCTATATCTGAATATAGTCCGATCTGTATTATATTTGGGTCGCATGTTGAGAGGCCAAAAACTGCGCACAATTCCAAATTTCAGGGAAATCGTATAAAAATAAAGTTTTTATGGCCTTCAGACCCTTTATCGGGAGATCGGTCTATATGACAGCTACATCTACATATAGTCCGATCTGTACCATATTTGGGTCGAATGTTGAGAGGATAAAACTGCGCACAATTCCAAATTTCAGCGAAATCGTAAAAAAATTAAGTTTTTATGGCCTTCAGACTCTTTATCGGGAGATCGGTCTATATGGCAGCTATAACTGAATATAGTCCGATCTGAACCATATTTGGGTCAGTTGTCGGGAAGCTTTAAATTACTCACTGTTTCACATTTTAGCAAAATCGGATGAAAAATAACGTTTTTATGGCTTTCAGACCCCATTTTGGCAGATCGGTCTATATGGCAGCTATATTTAAATATAGTCCGATCTAAACCATATTTGGGTCAGATATCGGGACGCTTAAAATAAACCACTGTTTCAAATTTCAGCGAAATCAGCTAATAAATAAAGCTTTTATGGGATTCAGACACCTTATCGGGAGATCGGTCTATATGGCAGCTATATCTAAATATAGTCCGATCTGAACCATATTTAGGTCAGATGTCGGGAGGCTCAAAAAAACCCACTGTTTTAAACTACAGCGTAATCGGCTAATAAATAAAGCTTTTATGGGCTTCAGATCTTTATCGGGAGATCGGTCTATATGGGAGCTATATCTAAATATGGACCGATCTAATCCATATTTAAGTCAGATGTGGGGAGGCTTAAAATAACTCACTGTCGCTAATTTTAGCGAAATCGGATAAAAAATAAAAATGTTATGGCCTTCAGACCATTTATCGGGAGATCGGTCTATATGGCAGCTATATCAAAATAAAGTCCGATCTAAACCATATTTAGGTCAGTTGTTGGGAAGCCTTAAACTACTCACTGTTTAAAATTTTAGCAAAATCGGATGAAAAATAAAGTTTTAATGGGCATTAGACCCCTTATCGGAATATGGTCCGATTTGGCCTGTTCAAGAACTTAACCAGCGTGCATCAAAAAGACGTATTTGTGCCAAATTTCAGCTCAATATCTCAATTTTTGAAGCCTGAAGAGTGGTTACAACAGACGGACGGACAGACACGCGGACATCATTAAATCGTCTTAGAATTTTACGATAACCCGAAATATATATATACTTTGTAGGATCAGAAATTAATATTTCGATGTGTTGCTAACGGAATGACTAAATGAATATACCCCCTATCCTTCTTTTAATTAATCTTTTCGTATAATAAGACATCTTTTTCTGCAAACAAAACATTTTTGACTTAATAGAATTGTTGAATTTTTGCGTAATAGAGCAATCCCTTACCACATATGAAGGCTTTTCAATAAACAAAGTGATTTTAAGCTAAAAAGTTGCAAATTGACGACAAAAGTTCAACTGTGGAGGGTAAGGTCACGCAGTTTTTGTAAAAAAACAGTAGCTGCTTACCAGAAAAACCAGTTTTTTTTGCCGCAAAAATAAAACCGTAGAAAATGTTTCGAAATTCTTCCTTTATACAAAATGTCATTAAATATCCGTCCCTAGAGAATATTTTTTTTTAGTAATATTATATAGCCTTCCTGCAGGGTATATAATATTCGGCCCATTTCGTTATTCTATTGTCATATTTCACCCTTCACTCTTACCCTTTTCAATATTGTTATAAAACTCCTTTATACTGAGTAATGATTTATTATTGTTTTTCAAAGCATTGTCAGTTAAATTCATCAGTTTGGACTGATGTTTATGCAGCAAATAAACCAATTTCGTTAGTTAAGTGCTAAACACACACACATTCACAAAGGCACAGTAACAAAAAACACTCTGTCGACTATTGAGGTGGATTATCCTACAACATTGAGTTGAAAAATCAATTGAGGTTTGGTGGTCGGTGGACATGGTGTATGGGAGTTTAAAGGGTTTTAAATAATTAACATACACATATGCATGTATACACGTATATAAATGGTGATTTTTTTGAGGTTAGGATTTTCATGCATTAGTATTTGACAGATCACGTGGGATTTCAGACATGGTGTCAAAGAGAAAGATGCTCAGTATGCTTTGACATTTCATCATGAATAGACTTACTAACGAGCAACGCTTGCAAATCATTGAATTTTATTACCAAAATCAGTGTTCGGTTCGAAATGTGTTCAAATTTTGACAAATTTTGTTCAGCGATGAGGCTCATTTCTGGTTGAATGGCTACGTAAATAAGCAAAATTGCCGCATTTGGAGTGAAGAGCAACCAGAAGCCGTTCAAGAACTGCCCATGCATCCCGAAAAATGCACTGTTTGGTGTGGTTTGTACGCTGGTGGAATCATTGGACCGTATTTTTTCAAAGATGCTGTTGGACGCAACGTTACGGTGAATGAACACATTTCGAACCGAACACTGATTTTGGTAATAAAATTCAATGATTTGCAAGCGTTGCTCGTTAGTAAGTCTATTCATGATGAAATGTCAAAGCATACTGAGCATCTTTCTCTTTGACACCATGTCTGAAATCCCACGTGATCTGTCAAATACTAATGCATAAAAATCCTAACCTCAAAAAAATTACCCTTTAGTACAACCATATAGGGATGTTATTAGAATGTATCATTTGAAACATTTTAAAATAATAATTTTGCAAATACTATTTCTAATAAGTAAAAGCGTGCTAAATTCGGCCGGGTCCAATTTTGGGAACCCACCACCATGGATTCTGCTAAAAATGTATGCAAAATAATTTTGAAGAGCACAATATGATTTTTCCACACCAAACTTCTGTGAAACCAGCAAAAATTAAAGCTTCTAGGAACCGAACAAGGATGATCGAGAGACCGGTTTACATGGGAGCTTGGTTGGCTTTTTTATATCGAGATTGGACAACCCTTTTGTCTGCCAACTGACAGCTCTATCGTAAGGCATGACATTTTTGAGGTTATACATACACATAACGTTTTGACATACGAGCGCTATTTGTGTTGTTTACAGTAACTAAAAAGATTCATCTCGCCCAAACAATTTTATTAAATCGATTTTTCGAGGTGGATTAACTCAACAACAATGCATCGATGAACTTAATTCGATTTTTGACAATGAAGTTCCATCAAGGGCCAGTGTTGTATAGTGAACTCAACCGAGGTCGTAGTTCACTCCTATACGAATATCGTGAAGGTCCTCCAAAATCAGTTGTTGTTCTAAAAACCATTGATGCTGTGCGCCAACTGATATTGCGAGATCGTCTTATGACCTATCGTGACATTTAGGCAACCTTAAGCATTAGTAGGACCAGCATACATTCAATATTGCACGAACATTTGACCGTCAAAAGATTATTTTCGAGTTCCATGCCACACAATTTGTCAATCTCTCAAAAAAAGGCTCGTGTCGATTGGTCGAAAGAAATGCTCTAAAAATACGAAACAACTGCATTTTTGAGCGTTCAAAACATTTGATGAGTCATCCGTCGTATAGTCCTGACTTGGCACCGAATGACTGTCAACATTTTTCGACACCTAAAGAAGCGGTTGATGTGTTCAGAATGCATGTTTTAAAAGTACCTCAGTCAGAGTGGCAAAAGTGCTTCGACAATTAGTGCTTCGTAGTGCTACACCTGCAAATGGGGAATATTTTGAAAAACAATAAAGCGATTTTCGATGGTTAATATGTGCTTTTGCGTTCTCTAATCCCGAAATATAAAAGCCAACCCTCGTATTAGGTTATAGACTGATTTGGCACAGTTGTTGGAGGTCGCAACAAAACACCGCATGCAAATTTTAAGCCAAATCGGACAAATATTGCGGCTTGTAAAGACTCAAGAAATGAAATCGGGAGATCGGTTTATATGGAAGCTATATTAGGTTATAGACCGAATTAGACCCTACTTGACACAGTTGTTGAAAGTCATACCAAAACACTACATGCTCAATTTTAGCCAAATCGGACAAAAATTGCGGTTTTTGTCAAAATCGGGAGATCGGTTTATAAGGCAGCTATATCAAGTTATTTGGGAACTATAGGGTTGCCCAAAAAGTAATTGCGGATTTTTTAAAAGAAAGTAAATGCATTTTTAATAAAACTTAGAATGAACTTTAATGAAATATACTTTTTTACACTTTTTTTCTTAAGCAAGCTAAAAGTAACAGCTGATAACTGACAGAAGAAAGAATCCAATTACAGAGTCACAAGCTGTGAAAAAATATGTCAACGCCGACTATATGAAAAACTACTTTTTGGGCAACCCAATATATCAGGTAATAGACTGCTTTGGACAGTACTTGGCATAGTTGTTGAAAGTCATAACAGAACACTATCTGCAAAATTTCAGCCGAATTGGACAAAAAATGCGGCTTGTAAGGGCTCAAGAAGTCAAATCGGGAGATCGGTTTAGATGGGAGCAATATCAGTTTATCAACAGATTCGGACCGTACTTCGGACAGCTGTTGAAAGGCTTAACAGAACACTATTTGCAAAATTTCAGCCACATAGAAAAAAGTTGCGGCTTGTAAGGACTCAAGAAGTCAAATTGACAGATCGGTTTATATGGGAGCTATATCAGGTTATATGCCGATTTGGGCCGTACTTGGCATAGTTGTTGAAAGTCATAGAAGAATATTGCAAAATTGGCATTTTTTGGAAAAATGTTTATAGAGTCCTCAATCCTTGGATGGCGCAAAAAATGTTTTTGCATGCAATTAGTTATTACTTGGGTCAATAAAAATATGTTGTAAAGTTGGGGGTCTCAGCTTTGAGTTTTAAGAACTCGAAGGGCATTCCCAGTTTTTTTGGTAAAAAATGCCAATATTGTTCTTCACAGATCTCCTATTAGAGTTAACACAATGTATAAAAATTACACTTAAAACGCATCTTTACAGTACAGTAAGCAAAATTGATAGTGCTGTGCCAAGTTTTCTGTATAGAGACGAAACAATGAAATTACATTTTTTACGAAAAAATTCCAAAAATTTACCTTTTTCATGTTTTTTTGATTTGTAACTCGCATAACTTTTGATAGAAGAATCGGACTTTAGCATATATCGCGACAAAAATATTATTAGCTTTCAAAGTCAGTTAAAAAATTTTAAATCGGATCAGAAATGCGTTCAAAAGCAACCAAATTAGAAACCAGCATCAGCGAAAAAAAAAATTGTCAAATTTCTTGGACACTATAAAAGATATCCCGCACATTTAAGCCTGTTTTTTGTTGGGCTTGAGCACTTTTCACTAAAAAAATGGGCCATAAATGCGCTCTTGCAGCCCGAATAAAATTTTGTAGAACCGAGGAGACCAACTTTGACGGCCCACTAATGGGAACTTGGGACTTCTAGGGCGCTGAAATTTTGCATATAAACTGGATAACACCTCAGCTAAAACCATATTGTTCATGAAGATATCTCTATCCGTTCCAAAATGTCAGACTTATTTACACTTATTTTTTCCCCATCCCACTGTGCTTCGAGACGATCAAGAATACATACACTTAATGGGGTCTTAGACGAAAATTTCGAGGTTTTACAAACGGAATAATTAGATTAGAATACCCCCAACCCACATGAATTGACTGACACGATCGGGCCTTTGAGTACTAGCAATAGTTTTTTAACGTTTACAACTCTTGAACACAACAGTCAAAAAACCATCTGTTAACGTATTTCGTGTGTTCTTGCGGATGAACGTAAAGTGATAACCTCCCGTAAAATAGGTAAAGAAAAACGTGAAAGTAGGTCGGTTTTGAACGGATGGAGATATCTCTATGGACTTTAGATTGCAAAAAGCTGAGGTGCCATTGAAGGGTCATCAAAGTTGGTAACGTCGAGCCTACGATTTTTTTTATTCCCGGCACCATAGAATAGGGGTATACTTATCCAGTGTTTTTGTTAGTAACTCCTCGAAATATTCGTTTAAAGTATATATATTCTTGATAGTCTCGACGTTCTGAGTCGATCTAGCCATGTTCATCCGTCCGTCTGTCGAAATCACGATAGCATTCGATCGCGCAAAGCAGGCCGCTTAAAATTTTGCACTAACTATTAATGTAGGTCGTTGGGGATTACAAATGGGCCATATCGGTTCAGATTTAGATATAGCTCCCATATAAACCGATGTACCGATTTGATTTTTGAGCCCCTGGAAGCCGTAAGTTTTGTCCGATTTGGCTGATATTAGGAAAGAAATCTTCTGTTATGACTTATAATAACTGTGCAAAGTACGGTTTAAATCGGTCTATAACCTGATATAGCTCACATAAAAACCAATCTCCCGATTTGACTTTCTGAGCCCCTGGTAGCCGCAAGTTTTGATCGATTTGGCTGAAATTTTGAAAGAAGTGTTCTGTTATGACTTCCAACAACTGTGTAAAGTACGGTTTAAATCTGTCTATAACCTGATCTAGCTCCCATGTTAACCGATCTCCCGATTTGGCTTTTTGAGCCTTTGCAAGCCGCAATTTTTGTCCAAGTTGGCTGAATTTGAGCATGTAGTGTTTTGTTATGAATTTCAATAACTGTGCCAAGTACGGTCCAAATCGGTCTGTAACCTGATATAGCTCCCATGTAAACCGATCTGCTAATTTGAATTCTTGAGTCCTTACAAGCTGCAATTTTTGTCCGATTTGGCTGAAACTTTGCGTGCGTCGGTCTTTTGCTTCCAAATCAGTCTATAACCTGACATAGCTCCCATGTATAGCTCACTCATCTCTCGATCATCCTTGTTCGGTTCCTAGAAGCTTTAATTTTGCTGGTTTGACAGAAGTTGGATGGGTAGAATAAAATTATGCCCTTCAACTAAATTTATTTTGTAAATTTTTTGCAAGCCGAATTTTGCACGCTTTTACTCGTCGTGTTATTCCTCTATTCGATTTTGGTGCATAAGACACTCCTTAACATTCCATCCACCTTTTAACTTAATATTAACAGCCTGTTTGTCGATGTCGAAAGGTGGCTTTTCGTTCGTCTCGGCTTCTTTTTCCGATATATATTTGTCTGTTTAGACAGTTTTTAGTATTTATTTTTGATGAGTTATTTGCTCTTTTGATTTTGATGAATCTGTTTATACATCGGAATTCTTTCCTTTTTACTTGAATTGCGGTTTAAATAAACGCTTGGGCTACGCGAAAATTTCTTTTCGAGATAGACAAACAGGCTATAAGTCTTTTATAAGATAACAATTCGCGCCAAAGCGGGTTCTTGTTGTAAGTTTACAACGCTTTTTACTTTGTTTATATGTTTACGAGCATCCAAACGCATCAAAACTGCACAAAATTTGTACCAAAACCAATCAATCAAAAAATTATGTACCTACAAGTAAAGTACCATTGTTTTTGGCATGGGTTTCTTATATAGAACTGGCTGTCATTTATATATTCATTTTATTACATTATGTTTGCACTCACCAAAACATTGATGTTAATAGTAACTTCTTCCATCTTCTTGACGATTTGATTTTTTCACTTTTGTTTCTTTGAATATTTCTTGACTTCTTTCGCGTTCTATCTTTCTTTCCACAACCACAACCGAATTGACTTTTCACGTTTGTTTCTTTGCATATTTATTGACTTTATTTATTTTGTTGTTTTTTTATTTCGCGTTCACTCTTTCTTTCCACCACACGAAACTAATAACTCTCTGACATTGCCCCTCTCACCGGTTGCTCTTTTCATAGCCTTTTCGACTAAATTCAAAATTTCGCTCTCACTTCTTTTAACAAGGCTACATTCACCACACACACGAAATTACTCTGACACCGTCTCTCATATAGCTTATTTGGACACACACAATTTACTTTTATTGAACTCCGCGGTGTTAATATAATGTTTAGACTTGCGAACAATGGACAATTTACTATTTTGCGCACGGTTTAAACTATTTTTACTATTTTACACTATAATATCCACAATCAATAACAATTTTCCAAGAAACTGCCCGAGTTTGAAGGATCTGACGCAAGCTCCAATGGTTGAAAGATGACTAAAGTGTTTGCCAGAGAGTCCGAGTGTGCATTGATTTGCAATCGTACACCCTTTCCCCTCGTGTTCAATTACTTTGGGTGGCCAGCAAAATTAACGAAGAAAAACATAGAGAGAGAAAGAGAGAGTATTTCTTTGTTCACTACTTCTGTTATATTTGACGTGTGTCCATCAAAGAGCATAAGATCTTTCTTACGCTCTTTGGTGTCCATTGAGTTGTTGTTGTAATTTTGTTAGCAAATAATAGAAAGATGCAATGAATAGATGAATAGAAGATGCAATACATTTACCGAGTAAGTGTTGTGAGCAGTGTTGCCGTTTTTGGTGCGTTGCTACCAAATTTGGTAGGGTTTTCTTCCTTTGCAGTCCGACATCAATTTTGCGACGTTTTCTCAACAAATAAATACCAAGCAAATTACTAAATAATTAATTTTATTTTTTTTTGGCACGATCTGCGAAATTACTTACATATTGGCCGGTGAGTATATAAACAGGTACATTCAAATCACTAAGGCAAGTATAAGGGGACTCGCTTTAAAATTTCAGCAGAAACAAGTGCATATTTTCCGTCATAGATTGTAATTGGAACTAGTGTCAAGGGATCAATGTTCCAAACATCAGTTCCAATTCAATGTTCAGCGGTGGTTAAACCCTCATAATGCTGGCAGCATTTGTGAGGCACTATGTATTGTAAAAGCTTATCCCACAATAGGTGTCGTACTGCGGCACGTCGATCTCCCTTTTCATTGAACTTAAACTTGAATCGAACAGCACTCATTACTATGTCAGAAGTCTGCCCCTGTTCCTGAATGGAATGTTTAAGGGCAAATATGCATTTATATGCGCCTTTTACAAGTTCAATACCTTTAATCGCGAGATCGGTACATTTGACATCTTAATTAAAATATGGTTCTGCATCATCCACACTCAACTAACTGTTCCATCGGTATAATCGAGGCGACGATAGGAAACCTGGAAGAAAGGTTTCCGATCGGATACCTGTGATGAAACTTGAAATCGAGTGCGAGGCACTGCTGCCATCGGCACAGTATTAGATTGACAGAACACGGATGAATCAATGCTAGAGCACAGATTGGGCCTGGGGGCCCAAGAGAACCCAGGGTCTGAGTTCTGTTTTAGACTGCCTGACCCTAATACGGTCCTGCAGGCGGAAATCCGAGCGATCACGGAATGCGGTGGTGGTGGTGGTGTGCTGCTAACGTGAGGATTTCGAGTGTGAACATCTTTACCGAGAGTAAATTTGCCATAAGGGCAATAACAACCAGGACGGTAAGGTCGCGAACAGTCATGCAGTGTAAGCAGGCGATTAACGCCTTCTCTGAGGATAGGAAAATCCGCATCGTTTGGGTGCCGGGCCATAACGGAGTAAGGGGGAATGAAAGGACAGACGATTTGGCGGTGGAGGCTAGAGGACTGCCGTCAATAAACTTGGTTAACCCGAAGCCATTCGGGTTGACGCAGTCTGAGTTAGAGGAGTGGGCGACAAATGCGCATGCAACATTGTGGAACATCGAAACGGTCGATAGGATGGCGAAAATCCTATGGGGGATCCAGATCGTGAGAAGAGGCTATTACTGAAAGGAAGTAAGAAGGAGGTCAGTATAGCTATTGGTATCATAACGGGACACATAGGACTACGAGCTCACTTATGTAAAATTGGTGCAGCAAGTGCTAGCATATGTAGGGCATGAGATGATGAGACGATGGAGCATTTCCTTTGTCATTGTCCGTCTTTCGCGTCTAACAGATACCGGCACTTAGGTGGAGACGCAATACCAGACATGAACCAACTTAGGGGAGTGGTATTGAAGACAATTAAAGATTTTGTGAGTAGCACGGGATTCCTAAGTTAAAATTTTATTTTTAGAGGTTACTTTTTTTGTGTATTAAGGGCGCACAACAAGCCGATTACTGGCTTAGGTGTATGTCCATAGTGGCATAGGGCGGACTAATATCTGCACCCTCTTGGAGGCTATAACTAAATCTGAATATATTTCTATGAAATTTTCCTGTAATCTTAAGAGAAACTTTTGTGCCAAATTTCGAGAGGATGATTAGCAAATGACCAAGTTATTGCAGTATTACCTAAAATTGGCCCAACATTCGGATTTATATAAATCAGAGACGATTTTTGGGCTACTCCCCAGGTGGTGGAAAGGGGAAAGCCCATCAGATATGACGGTACCGCCAAAAAATATTCGGATACCAAAAAAAGTTAGCACAAGCAGGAGATATCCCGCTTGCAAGGATACGAATATGATTCCTATAGGTTCGTGCAACAGGTCGGCAGCGGATGAGCCAAAAGAAATAGACAACGGTGGCGATCGCAGATCTTCAGAAGATTTACCATCAAAAAAGTCCGTCCTAGAGGATAGCTGGCAGCCCCAATACTAGGTACCGTTGAATCCGCCATTTATCTAAAACATCACGATTACAGAGACATCAACAAGAAATAATGGAACTGATAATCCCCCGTTAGCGACCTATGGATTCAGAATACGTTTTATAATTGGAACATGGAACGTTATCAAGTCCATAACTAAATGTCACATTACAAACTAGATATCCTGGGTTTAAGTGAAGTACGATGGCCGAAATCCGGAACTATGGATCTTCAAGGCAATTAAATCCACCGAATAAACGGGGTCGGTCTTTTTTTGCCGCCGAAAGCAAGGCGAGCTCTTCAATCATAAACTGTCATATCTGAACTCATCATGACGGCAAAAAAAAAAAGTTCAAAATTCTGTAAAATATCTATAGTTCAATGCTACGCGCCAACCGAACCCGATGACAACGAAACAAAGGACCAATCCTATCCCCAACTCGATTCAGTGACACGCTCTCTGCAAAAATGAGATATTAAACTTCTAATAGGGGATTTCAATTAAAAGGTGGGCAATAACAACAAAAATCTACAATCAATCATGGGAATGCAAAGACTTGGCGACACCAGGAATGATAATAGCCACATATTGGTTGATTTCTGTGGGAGAAACTGGACCTTTATTGGAGGCAAAAAATTACCATATAAAAATATAAACCAACATACTTGGGAATCAACAGATCGAAACACCCATAATCAAATCGACCATGTTCTTATCAGCAAACACTTTCTGGGTTTGCTGATGGATGTAAAAATTAGACGAAGAGCCAACATATATAGTGACCACATGCTTTTAGTCGCTTCTCTATGTCTTCGCCTAGCCATCGTGAAAAGGACTCAAAGAAAAATCACAAAGTTCAACCTCTTTTTAAATCGTATAAAAGCTGCGCCCTCTAACAAGGTCCAGGTCCGATTTAAAGGGTGATTTTTTTGAGGTTAGGATTTTCATGCATTAGTATTTGACAGATCACGTGGGATTTCAGACATGGTGTCAAAGAGAAAGATGCTCAGTATGCTTTGACATTTCATCATGAATAGACTTACTAACGAGCAACGCTTGCAAATCATTGAATTTTATTACCAAAATCAGTGTTCGGTTCGAAATGTGTTCAAATTTTGACAAATTTTGTTCAGCGATGAGGCTCATTTCTGGTTGAATGGCTACGTAAATAAGCAAAATTGCCGCATTTGGAGTGAAGAGCAACCAGAAGCCGTTCAAGAACTGCCCATGCATCCCGAAAAATGCACTGTTTGGTGTGGTTTGTACGCTGGTGGAATCATTGGACCGTATTTTTTCAAAGATGCTGTTGGACGCAACGTTACGGTGAATTTCACACATTTCGAACCGAACACTGATTTTGGTAATAAAATTCAATGATTTGCAAGCGTTGCTCGTTAGTAAGTCTATTCATGATGAAATGTCAAAGCATACTGAGCATCTTTCTCTTTGACACCATGTCTGAAATCCCACGTGATCTGTCAAATACTAATGCATGAAAATCCTAACCTCAAAAAAATCACCCTTTATAAGGCAACTATATCAAAACATGAAACGATATGGCCCTTTTACAATCCCAACCGACCTACTTTTAGATAAAGCATTTGACTACATTTTCAGGAGCCTAGATTTATTCCTTCGAAAGGCATGGTGCTTTCGATATACAGGCGGGCGGAAAATTGTAAGTCGATTTGGATGTCAAGACTGGGTCTCAAATAAATATTTCGAAGTGTTACAAACGCAATGACAAAATTAGTATTCCTCCATCATATGATGGAAGGCATAAAATTCCAAAAAAAGATTTTGGATGACCGTGGATTGAAAGTTCGTTAGGTAGCTGAAGTCACAGGCTTTTCAAAAGGTGCCTATCGATTGAAAATTTGATGATGAGACAGCTGTACGCAAGAAGGATGCTGCGTTCGCTCTTAATACAACAGATTACGATGGAAAATACCAATGATTTTAAGTTTGAATTGCTTCAACACTCACTGGCTAGATTAAGTTCCCTTGAATTAGTTTTTTGTTTCCAAACTTAAAAAAATGGCTTGACGAAAAAAAGGAAAAAGGTGATATCAAAGTTATTGAAAATCGCTCAAAAATATGTGTAGAGCACAAAGAAGGAAAATGTTACCATATTTTTTGTATGTGTTTTTGGTTTGTTAGGTCGGCTACTTTCAGTACCACCCTCGTACAAAAAACGTTTTCTATAATTCTTTCCACTATGCGCCCGGCCACATTATCTAGTTAACACATAGGCTTCCCAAGCCAAATTTCTTAAAATCTTTATCTTTCATCTTAATCTTTAAAAAAAATTACTAACCCACTCTAGGTATTTCCACTATTGTCTATCTGTATCCCATAGTGCACCATACCACCTGTTAAACATTAAATGAGAAAAATGTTATACCGTTATTTTGGATCCCCTTAATATTCTCTCTCTTTGAACTTTCATTAAGTGTTGTTGCAAAAAGCCAAACAAACGCATAATACTCCTTTGCTTCGATAAGTTTGTGTTTGTTGTTGCAAAAAAGAATTGATAGCGAAACAAATGCAAACCCCTTCTTTGCTTCGTTAAGTTTGTGTGTTGTTAAGGGGGAGCACGGGGAGAAGTATGAAACACTCATGAGTATTTTCTGAAAGTCTTTCTCTTTTGCAGTTATGCTTTAACCATTCGCGCATACGGTGGCATCTTGAAGAAGTCAAATAATTTAATTAAATCATTAAATCTATTCCTATTGTAAAATAAGATAGGTATTTGATAAAAACGCGTGTGTTATTCTTAACAAAATTTCAGTGTTTTGACA